>NW_027278663.1:0-152219 GCF_030028105.1 Mobula birostris | reverse complement strand
TCAGACTCTCAGTCCACATGAGAACTTCTCACACTCTCAGTCTCCGTGAGAACTTCTCACACTCTAAGTCTCCATGGGAACTTGTCAAGCGCTCAGACTCCATGGGAACTTGTCACACTCTCAGTCTACATGGGAACTTATCACACTCTCAGTCTACATGGGAACCTGTCACACTCTCAGTCTCCATGGAGACTTGTCACACTCTCAGTCTCCATGGGAACCTGTCACACTCCCAGTCTCCAAGGGAACTTGTCACACTCTAGGTCTCCATGGAAACTTGTCACACTCTCAGTCTCCATGGGAACTTGTCACACTCTCAGTCTCCATGAGAGCTTATCACACTCTCAGTCTGCATGGGAACTTGTCACACTGTCAGTCTAGAAGGGAACTTGTCACAACCTCTTTCTCCATGGGAGCTTGTCACACTCTCAGTCTCCATGGGAACATGTCACACTCTCAGACTCCATGGGAACTTGTCACACTCTCAGTCTATATGGGAACTTGTCACACTCTCAGTCTCCGTGGAAACTTGTCACACTCTCAGTCTCCATGGGAACCTGTCACACTCTCAGTCTCCGTGAGAACTTCTCACACTCTAAGTCTCCATGGGAACTTGTCAGGCGCTCAGACTCCATGGCAACTTGTCACACTCTCAGTCTGCATGGGAATTTGTCACACTCTCAGCCTACATGGGAACCTGACACTCTCTCAGTCTCCATGGAAACTTGTCACACTCTCAGTCTCCATGGGAACCTGTCACACTCTCAGTCTCCATGGGAACTTGTCACACTCTCAGACTCCATGGGAACACGTCACACTCTCAGTCCACATGAGAACTTGTCACACTCTCAGTCTCCATGGGAACTTGTCACACTCTCAGTCTACATGGGAACTTGTCACACTCTCAGTCTCCATGGAAACTTGTCACACTCTCAGTCTACTTGGGAACTTGCCACACTCTCAGTCTACATGGGAAATTGTGACACTCTCTGTCTCCATGAGACCTTGTCACACTCTCAGTCCCCATAGGAACTTGTCACACTCTCAGTCTACATGGGAACTTCTCACACTCTCTGTCTCCATGGGAACTTGTCACACTCTCAGACTCCATGGGAACATGTCACACTCTCAGTCTCCATGGGAACTTGTCACACTCTCAGTCTACATGGGACCTTGTCACACTCTCAGTCTACATGAGAACTTCTCACACTCTCAGTCTGCATGGGAAATTGTCACCCTCTAAGTCTCCATGGGAACTTGTCACACTCTCAGTCTCCATGGGAACCTGTCACACTCCCAGTCTCCATGGGAACTTGTCACCCTCTCAGTCTCCATGAGAGCTTATCACACTCTCAGTCTGCATGGGAACTTGTCACACTCTCAGTCTACAAGGGAACTTGTCACAACCTCTTTCTGCATGGGAGCTTGTCACACTCTCAGTCTCCATGGGAACATGTCACACTCTCAGACTCCATGGGAACTTGTCACACTCTCAGCCTACATGGGAACCTGACACTCTCTCAGTCTCCATGGAAACTTGTCACACTCTCAGTCTCCATGGGAACCTGTCACACTCTCAGTCTCCATGGGAACTTGTCACACTCTCAGACTCCATGGGAACATGTCACACTCTCAGTCCACATGAGAACTTCTCACACTCTCAGTCTCCATGGGAACTTGTCACACTCTGAGTCTACATGGGAACTTGTCACACTCTCAGTCTCCATGGAAACTTGTCACACTCTCAGTCTACTTGGGAACTTGCCACACTCTCAGTCTACATGGGAAATTGTGACACTCTCAGTCTCCATGAGACCTTGTCACACTCTCAGTCCCCATAGGAACTTGTCACACTCTCAGTCTACATGGGAACTTCTCACACTCTCTGTCTCCATGGGAACTTGTCACACTCTCAGACTCCATGGGAACATGTCACACTCTCAGTCTCCATGGGAACTTGTCACACTCTCAGTCTACATGGGACCCTTGTCACACTCTCAGTCTACATGAGAACTTGTCACACTCTCAGTCTGCATGGGAAATTGTCACCCTCTCAGTCTCCATGGGAACTTGTCACACTCTCAGTCCACATGGGAACTTGTCACACTCTCAGTCTGCATGAGAACTTGTCACACTCTCAGTCTCCATGAGACCTTGTCACACTCTCAGTCCCCATAGGAACTTGTCACATTCTCAGTCTACATGGGAACTTCTCACACTCTCTGTCTCCATGGGAACTTGTCACACTCTCAGACTCCATGGGAACATGTCACACTCTCAGTCCACATGAGAACTTGTCAAACTCTCAGTCTCCATGGGAACTTGTCACACTCTCAGTCTACATGGGAATTTGTCACACTCTCAGCCTACATGGGAACCTGACACTCTCTCAGTCTCCATGGAAACTTGTCACACTCCCAGTCTCCATGGGAACCTTTCACACTCTCAGTCTCCATGGGAACTTGTCACACTCTCAGTCTCCATGGGAACCTGTCACACTCCCAGTCTCCATGGGAACTTGTCACACTCTCAGTCTACATGAGAACTTGTCACACTCTCAGTCTCCATGGGAAATTGTCACCCTCTCAGTCTCCATGGGAACTTGTCACACTCTCAGTCTACATGGGAACTGGTCACACTCTTAGTCTACATGGGAACCTGTCACACTCTCAGTCTCCATGGGAACTTGTCACACTCTCAGTCTCCATGGGAACTTGTCACACTCTCAGACTACATGGGAACCTGTCACACCATCAGTCTCCATGGGAACTTGTCACACTCTCAGTCTACAAGGGAACTTGTCACACTCTTAGTCTCCATGGATGGGGAACTTGTCGCACTCTCAGTCTCCATGGGAACTTGTCACATTCTCAGTCTACATGGGAACTTGTCACACTCTCAGTCGACATGGGAATTTGTCACACTCTCGGTCTCCATGGGAACTTGTCACACTCTCGGTCTCCATGGGAACTTGTCACACTCTAGGTCTCCATGGAAGGTTGTCACACTCTCAGTCTCCATGGGGACTTGTCACACTCTCAGTCTCCATGGGAACTTGTCACACTCTCAGTCTAATTGGGAACTTGTCACACTTTCAGTCTACATGGGAGCTTCTCACACTCTCACTCTACAAGGGAACTTGTCGCACTCTTAGTCTCCATGGATGGGGAACTTGTCGCACTCTCAGTCTCCATGGGAACTTGTCAGACTCTCAGTCTACATGGGAACTTGTCACACTCTCAGTCTACATGGGAATTTGTCACACGCTCAGTCTCCATGGGAACTTGTCACACTCTCGGTCTCCATGGGAACTTGTCACGCTCTCGGGCTCCAAGGGAACTTGTCACACTCTAGGTCTCCATGGAAACTTGTCACACTCTCAGTCTCCATGGGAACTTGTCACACTCTCAGTCTCCATGAGACCTTATCACACTCTCAGTCTGCATGGGAACTTGTCACACACTCAGTCTACAAGGGAACTTGTCACAATCTCTTTCTCCATGGCAGCTTGTCACACTCTCAGTCTCCATGGGAACATGTCACACTCTCAGTCTCCATGGGAACTTGTCACACTCTCAGACTACATGGGAACCTGTCACACCATCAGTCTCCATGGGAACTTGTCACACTCTCAGTCTACAAGGGAACTTGTCGCACTCTTAGTCTCCATGGATGGGGAACTTGTCGCACTCTCAGTCTCCATGGGAACTTGTCACATTCTCAGTCTACATGGGAGCTTGTCACACTCTCAGTCTACATGGGAATTTGTCACACGCTCAGTCTCCATGGGAACTTGTCACACTCTCGGTCTCCATGGGAACTTGTCACACTCTAGGTCTCCATGAGAACTTGTCAGACTCTCAGTCCACATGAGAACTTCTCACACTCTCAGTCTCCGTGAGAACTTCTCACACTCTAAGTCTCCATGGGAACTTGTCAAGCGCTCAGACTCCATGGGAACTTGTCACACTCTCCGTCTACATGGGAACTTGTCACACTCTCAGTCTATATGGGAACCTGTCACACTCTCAGTCTCCATGGGAACCTGTCACACTCCCAGTCTCCATGGGAACTTGTCACACTCTCAGTCTACATGGGAACCTGTCACACCATGAGTCTCCATGGGAACTTGTCACACTCTCAGTCTACAAGGGAACTTGTCGCACTCTTAGTCTCCATGGATGGGGAACTTGTCGCACTCGCAGTCTCCATGGGAACTTGTCAGACTCTCAGTCTACATGGGAACTTGTCACACTCTCAGTCTACATGGGAATTTGCCACACGCTCAGTCTCCATGGGAACTTGTCACGCTCTCGGTCTCCATGGGAACTTGTCACGCTCTCGGGCTCCAAGGGAACTTGTCACACTCTAGGTCTCCATGGAAACTTGTCACACTCTCAGTCTCCATGGGAACTTGTCACACTCTCAGTCTCCATGAGACCTTATCACACTCTCAGTCTGCATGGGAACTTGTCACACTCTCAGTCTACAAGGGAACTTGTCACAATCTCTTTCTCCATGGGAGCTTGTCACACTCTCAGACTCCATGGGAACTTGTCACACTCTCAGTCTCCATGGGAAATTGTCACACTCTCAGTCTACATGGGACCTTGTCACACTCTCAGTCTACATGAGAACTTGTCACACTCTCAGTCTGCATGGGAAATTGTCATCCTCTCAGTCTCCATGGGAACTTGTCACACTCTCAGTCTCCATGGGAACCTGTCACACTCCCAGTCTCCATGGGAACTTGTCACACTCTCTGTCTCCATGGGAACTTGTCACACTCTCTGTCTCCATGGGAACATGTCACACTCTCAGTCTCCATGGGAACTTTTCACACTCTCAGTCCACATGGGAACTTGTCACACTCTCAGTCTACATGAGAACTTGTCACACTCTCAGTCTCCATGGGAAATTGTCACCCTCTCAGTCTCCATGGGAACTTGTCACACTCTCAGTCTACATGGGAACTGGTCACACTCTTAGTCTCCATGGGAACTTGTCACACTCTCAGTCTCCATGGGAACTTGTCACACTCTCAGACTACATGGGAACCTGTCACACCATCAGTCTCCATGGGAACTTGTCACACTCTCAGTCTACAAGGGAACTTGTCACACTCTTAGTCTCCATGGATGGGGAACTTGTCGCACTCTCAGTCTCCAGGGGAACTTGTCACATTCTCAGTCTACATGGGAACTTGTCACAGTCTCAGTCGACATGGGAATTTGTCACACTCTCGGTCTCCATGGGAACTTGTCACACTCTCAGTCTCCATGGGAACTTGTCACACTCTCAGTCTAATTGGGAACTTGTCACACTTTCAGTCTACATGGGAGCTTCTCACACTCTCAGTCTACAAGGGAACTTGTCGCACTCTTAGTCTCCATGGATGGGGAACTTGTCGTACTCTCAGTCTCCATGGGAACTTGTCAGACTCTCAGTCTACATGGGAACTTGTCACACTCTCAGTCTACATGGGAATTTGTCACACGCTCAGTCTCCATGGGAACTTGTCACACTCTCGGTCTCCATGGGAACTTGTCACGCTCTCGGGCTCCAAGGGAACTTGTCACACTCTAGGTCTCCATGGAAACTTGTCACACTCTCAGTCTCCATGGGAACTTGTCACACTCTCAGTCTCCATGAGACCTTATCACACACTCAGTCTGCATGGGAACTTGTCACACACTCAGTCTACAAGGGAACTTGTCACAATCTCTTTCTCCATGGCAGCTTGTCACACTCTCAGTCTCCATGGGAACTTGTCACACTCTCGGTCTACATGGGAATTTGTCATACTCTCAGTCTCCATGAGAACTTGTCAGACTCTCAGTCCACATGAGAACTTCTCACACTCTCAGTCTCGGTGAGAACTTCTCACACTCTAAGTCTCCATGGGAACTTGTCAAGCGCTCAGACTCCATGGGAACTTGTCACACTCTCAGTCTACATGGGAACTTGTCACACTCTCAGTCTATATGGGAACCTGTCGCACTCTCAGTCTCCATGGGAACCTGTCACACTCCCAGTCTCCATGGGAACTTGTCACACTCTCAGTCTACATGGGAACCTGTCACACCATGAGTCTCCATGGGAACTTGTCACACTCTCAGTCTACAAGGGAACTTGTCGCACTCTTAGTCTCCATGGATGGGGAACTTGTCGCACTCGCAGTCTCCATTGGAACTTGTCAGACTCTCAGTCTACATGGGAACTTGTCACACTCTCAGTCTACATGGGAATTTGTCACACGCTCAGTCTACATGGGAAATTGTCACGCTCTCGGTCTCCATGGGAACTTGTCACGCTCTCGGGCTCCAAGGGAACTTGTCACACTCTAGGTCTCCATGGAAACTTGTCACACTCTCAGTCTCCATGGGAACTTGTCACACTCTCAGTCTCCATGAGACCTTATCACACTCTCAGTCTGCTTGGGAACTTGTCACACTCTCATGCTACAAGGGAACTTGTCACAATCTCTTTCTCCATGGCAACTTCTGACACTCTCAGTCTCCGTGGGAACTTGTCACACTTTTAGTCTCCGTGGAAACTTGTCACACTCTCAGTCTCCATGGGAACCTGTCACACTCTCAGTCTCCATGAGAATTTGTCACACTCTCAGTCTCCATGCGAACTTGTCACACTCTCAGGCTCCATGGGAACTTGTGACACTCTCAGTCTCCGTGGGAACTTGTCACACTCTCAGTCTCCGTGAGAACTTCTCACACTCTAAGTCTCCATGGGAACTTGTCAGGCGCTCAGACTCCATGGCAACTTGTCACACTCTCAGTCTACATGGGAATTTGTCACACTCTCAGCCTACATGGGAACCTGACACTCTCTCAGTCTCCATGGAAACTTGTCACACTCCCAGTCTCCATGGGAACCTTTCACACTCTCAGTCTCCATGGGAACTTGTCACACTCTCAGACTCCATGGGAACATGTCACACTCTCAGTCCACATGAGAACTTGTCACACTCTCAGTCTCCATGGGAACTTGTCACACTCTCAGTCTCCATGGGAACTTGTCACACTCTCAGACTACATGGGAACCTGTCACACCATCAGTCTCCATGGGAACTTGTCACACTCTCAGTCTACAAGGGAACTTGTCGCACTTTTAGTCTCCATGGATGGGGAACTTGTCGCACTCTCAGTCTCCATGGGAACTTGTCACATTCTCAGTCTACATGGGAATTTGTCACACGCTCAGTCTTCATGGGAACTTGTCACACTCTCGGTCTCCATGGGAACTTGTCACACTCTAGGTCTCCATGGAAGCTTGTCACACTCTCAGTCTCCATGGCAATTTGTCACACTCTCAGTCTCCATGGGAACTTGTCACACTCTCAGTCTGATTGGGAACTGGTCACACTTTCAGTCTATATGGGAGCTTCTCACACTCTCAGTCTCCTCGGGAACATGTCACACTCTCAGTCTCCCTGGGAACTTGTCACACTCTCGGTCTACATGGGAATTTGTCACACTCTCAGTCTCCATGAGAACTTGTCAGACTCTCAGTCCACATGAGAACTTCTCACACTCTCAGTCTCCGTGAGAACTTCTCACACTCTAAGTCTCCATGGGAACTTGTCAAGCGCTCAGACTCCATGGGAACTTGTCACACTCTCAGACTCCATGGGAACATGTCACACTCTCAGTCCACATGAGAACTTGTCAGACTCTCAGTCTCCATGGGAACTTGTCACACTCTCAGTCTCCATGGGAACTTGTCACACTCTCAGTCTCCATGGGAACTTGTCACACTCTCAGACTACATGGGAACCTGTCACACCATCAGTCTCCATGGGAACTTGTCACACTCTCAGTCTACAAGGGAACTTGTCGTACTCTTAGTCTCCATGGATGGGGAACTTGTCGCACTCTCAGTCTCCATGGGAACTTGTCACATTCTCAGTCTACATGGGAATTTGTCACACGCTCAGTCTCCATGGGAACTTGTCACACTCTCGGTCTCCATGGGAACTTGTCACACTCTAGGTCTCCATGGAAGCTTGTCACAATCTCAGTCTCCATGGGAACTTGTCACACTCTCAGTCTGATTGGGAACTGGTCACACTTTCAGTCTACATGGGAGCTTCTCACACTCTCAGTCTCCACGGGAAAATGTCACACTCTCAGTCTCCGTGGGAACTTGTCACATTCTCGGTTTACATGGGAATTTGTCACACTCTCAGTCTCCATGAGAACTTGTCAGACTCTCAGTCCACATGAGAACTTCTCACACTCTCAGTCTCCGTGAGAACTTCTGACACTCTAAGTCTCCATGGGAACTTGTCAAGCGCTCAGACTCCATGGGAACTTGTCACACTCTCAGTCTACATGGGAACTTGTCACACTCTCAGTCTGCATGGGAACCTGTCACACTCTCAGTCTCCATGGAAACTTGTCACACTCTCAGTCTACTTGGGAACTTGCCACACTCTCAGTCTACATGGGAAATTGTGACACTCTCAGTCTCCATGAGACCTTGTCACACTCTCAGTCCCCATAGGAACTTGTCACACTCTCAGTCTACATGGAAACTTCTCACACTCTCTGTCTCCATGGGAACTTGTCACACTCTCAGACTCCATGGGAACTTGTCACACTCTCAGTCTCCATGGGAAATTGTCACACTCTCAGTCTACATGGGACCTTGTCACACTCTCAGTCTACATGAGAACTTGTCACACTCTCAGTCTGCATGGGAAATTGTCACCCTCTCAGTCTCCATGGGAAGTTGTCACACTCTCAGTCTCCATGGGAACCTGTCACACTCCCAGTCTCCATGGGAACTTGTCACACTCTCTGTCTCCATGGGAACTTGTCACACTCTCTGACTCCATGGGAACATGTCACACTCTCAGTCTCCATGGGAACTTTTCACACTCTGAGTCCACATGGGAACTTGTCACACTCTCAGTCTACATGAGAACTTGTCACACTCTCAGTCTCCATGGGAAATTGTCACCCTCTCAGTCTCCATGGGAACTTGTCACACTCTCAGTCTACATGGGAACTGGTCACACTCTCAGTCTACATGGAAACTTCTCACACTCTCTGTCTCCATGGGAACTTGTCACACTCTCAGACTCCATGGGAACTTGTCACACTCTCAGTCTCCATGGGAAATTGTCACACTCTCAGTCTACATGGGACCTTGTCACACTCTCAGTCTACATGAGAACTTGTCACACTCTCAGTCTGCATGGGAAATTGTCACCCTCTCAGTCTCCATGGGAAGTTGTCACACTCTCAGTCTCCATGGGAACCTGTCACACTCCCAGTCTCCATGGGAACTTGTCACACTCTCTGTCTCCATGGGAACTTGTCACACTCTCTGACTCCATGGGAACATGTCACACTCTCAGTCTCCATGGGAACTTTTCACACTCTGAGTCCACATGGGAACTTGTCACACTCTCAGTCTACATGAGAACTTGTCACACTCTCAGTCTCCATGGGAAATTGTCACCCTCTCAGTCTCCATGGGAACTTGTCACACTCTCAGTCTACATGGGAACTGGTCACACTCTTAGTCTACATGGGAACCGGTCACACTCTCAGTCTCCATGGGAACTTGTCACACTCTCAGTCTCCATGGGAACTTGTCAGACTCTCAGACTACATGGGAACCTGTCACACCATCAGTCTCCATGGGAACTTGTCACACTCTCAGTCTACAAGGGAACTTGTCACACTCTTAGTCTCCATGGATGGGGAACTTGTCGCACTCTCAGTCTCCATGGGAACTTGTCACATTCTCAGTCTACATGGGAACTTGTCACACTCTCAGTCGACATGGGAATTTGTCACACTCTCGGTCTCCATGGGAACTTGTCACACTCTCGGTCTCCATGGGAACTTGTCACACTCTAGGTCTCCATGGAAGGTTGTCACACTCTCAGTCTCCATGGGAACTTGTCACACTCTCAGTCTCCATGGGAACTTGTCACACTCTCAGTCTAATTGGGAACTTGTCACACTTTCAGTCTACATGGGAGCTTCTCACACTCTCAGTCTACAAGGGAACTTGTCGCACTCTTAGTCTCCATGGATGGGGAATTTGTCGCACTCTCAGTCTCCATGGGAACTTGTCAGACTCTCAGTCTACATGGGAACTTGTCACACTCTCAGTCTACATGGGAATTTGTCACACGCTCAGTCTCCATGGGAACTTGTCACACTCTCGGTCTCCATGGGAACTTGTCACGCTCTCGGGCTCCAAGGGAACTTGTCACACTCCAGGTCTCCATGGAAACTTGTCACACTCTCAGTCTCCATGGGAACTTGTCACACTCTCAGTCTCCATGAGACCTTATCACACTCTCAGTCTGCATGGGAACTTGTCACACACTCAGTCTACAAGGGAACTTGTCACAATCTCTTTCTCCATGGCAGCTTGTCACACTCTCAGTCTCCATGGGAACATGTCACACTCTCAGTCTCCATGGGAACTTGTCACACTCTCAGACTACATGGGAACCTGTCACACCATCAGTCTCCATGGGAACTTGTCACACTCTCAGTCTACAAGGGAACTTGTCGCACTCTTAGTCTCCATGGATGGGGAACTTGTCGCACTCTCAGTCTCCATGGGAACTTGTCACATTCTCAGTCTACATGGGAGCTTGTCACACTCTCAGTCTACATGGGAATTTGTCACACGCTCAGTCTCCATGGGAACTTGTCACACTCTCGGTCTCCATGGGAACTTGTCACACTCTAGGTCTCCATGGAAGCTTGTCACACTCTCAGTCTCCATGGGAACTTGTCACACTCTCAGTCTCCATGGGAACTTGTCACACTCTCAGTCTAATTGGGAACTTGTCACACTTTCAGTCTACATAGGAGCTTCTCCCACTCTGAGTCTCCACGGGAACATGTCACACTCTCAGTCTCCGTGGGAACTTGTCACACTCTCGGTCTACATGGGAATTTGTCACACTCTCAGTCTCCATGAGAACTTGTCAGACTCTCAGTCCACATGAGATCTTCTCACACTCTCAGTCTCCGTGAGAACTTCTCACACTCTAAGTCTCCATGGGAACTTGTCAAGCGCTCAGACTCCATGGGAACTTGTCACACTCTCAGTCTACATGGGAACTTGTCACACTCTCAGTCTATATGGGAACCTGTCACACTCTCAGTCTCCATGGGAACCTGTCACACTCCCAGTCTCCATGGGAACTTGTCACACTCTCAGTCTACATGGGAACCTGTCACACCATGAGTCTCCATGGGAACTTGTCACACTCTCAGTCTCCATGAGAGCTTATCACACTCTCAGTCTGCATGGGAACTTGTCACACTCTCAGTCTACAAGGGAACTTGTCACAATCTCTTTCTGCATGGGAGCTTGTCACACTCTCAGTCTCGATGGGAACATGTCAGACTCTCAGTCTCCATGGGAATTTGTCACACTCTCAGTCTATATGGGAACTTGTCACACTCTCAGTCTACATGAGAACTTGTCACACTCAGTCTCCATGGCAACTTCTGACACTCTCAGTCTCCATGAGAATTTGTCACACTCTCAGTCTCCGTGAGAACTTCTCACAGTCTAAGTCTCCATGGGTACTTGTCAGGCGCTCAGACTCCATGGCAACTTGTCACACTCTCAGTCTCCATGGGAACCTGTCACACTCTCAGTCTCCATGGGAACTTGTCACACTCTCAGACTCCATGGGAACATGTCACACTCTCAGTCCACATGAGAACTTGTCACACTCTCAGTCTCCATGGGAACTTGTCACACTCTCAGTCTCCATGGAAACTTGTCACACTCTCAGTCTACTTGGGAACTTGCCACACTCTCAGTCTACATGGGAAATTGTGACACTCTCAGTCTCCATGAGACCTTGTCACACTCTCAGTCCCCATAGGAACTTGTCACACTCTCAGTCTACATGGAAACTTCTCACACTCTCTGTCTCCATGGGAACTTGTCACACTCTCAGACTCCATGGGAACTTGTCACACTCTCAGTCTCCATGGGAAATTGTCAAACTCTCAGTCTACATGGGACCTTGTCACACTCTCAGTCTACATGAGAACTTGTCACACTCTCAGTCTGCATGGGAAATTGTCACCCTCTCAGTCTCCATGGGAACTTGTCACACTCTCAGTCTCCATGGGAACCTGTCACACTCCCAGTCTCCATGGGAACTTGTCACACTCTCTGTCTCCATGGGAACTTGTCACACTCTCTGACTCCATGGGAACATGTCACACTCTCAGTCTCCATGGGAACTTTTCACACTCTCAGTCCACATGGGAACTTGTCACACTCTCAGTCTACATGAGAACTTGTCACACTCTCAGTCTCCATGGGAAATTGTCACCCTCTCAGTCTCCATGGGAACTTGTCACACTCTCAGTCTACATGGGAACTGTCACACTCTTAGTCTACATGGGAACCGGTCACACTCTCAGTCTCCATGGGAACTTGTCACACTCTCAGTCTCCATGGGAACTTGTCAGACTCTCAGACTACATGGGAACCTGTCACACCATCAGTCTCCATGGGAACTTGTCACACTCTCAGTCTACAAGGGAACTTGTCACACTCTTAGTCTCCATGGATGGGGAACTTGTCGCACTCTCAGTCTCCATGGGAACTTGTCACATTCTCAGTCTACATGGGAACTTGTCACACTCTCAGTCGACATGGGAATTTGTCACACTCTCGGTCTCCATGGGAACTTGTCACACTCTCGGTCTCCATGGGAACTTGTCACACTCTAGGTCACCATGGAAGGTTGTCACACTCTCAGTCTCCATGGGAACTTGTCACACTCTCAGTCTCCATGGGAACTTGTCACACTCTCAGTCTAATTGGGAACTTGTCACACTTTCAGTCTACATGGGAGCTTCTCACACTCTCAGTCTACAAGGGAACTTGTCGCACTCTTAGTCTCCATGGATGGGGAACTTGTCGCACTCTCAGTCTCCATGGGAACTTGTCAGACTCTCAGTCTACATGGGAACTTGTCACACTCTCAGTCTACATGGGAATTTGTCACACGCTCAGTCTCCATGGGAACTTGTCACACTCTCGGTCTCCATGGGAACTTGTCACGCTCTCGGGCTCCAAGGGAACTTGTCACACTCCAGGTCTCCATGGAAACTTGTCACACTCTCAGTCTCCATGGGAACTTGTCACACTCTCAGTCTCCATGAGACCTTATCACACTCTCAGTCTGCATGGGAACTTGTCACATTCTCAGTCTACATGGATGGGGAACTTGTCGCACTCTCAGTCTCCATGGGAACTTGTCACATTCTCAGTCTACATGGGAGCTTGTCACACTCTCAGTCTACATGGGAATTTGTCACACGCTCAGTCTCCATGGGAACTTGTCACACTCTCGGTCTCCATGGGAACTTGTCACACTCTAGGTCTCCATGGAAGCTTGTCACACTCTCAGTCTCCATGGGAACTTGTCACACTCTCAGTCTCCATGGGAACTTGTCACACTCTCAGTCTAATTGGGAACTTGTCACACTTTCAGTCTACATAGGAGCTTCTCCCACTCTGAGTCTCCACGGGAACATGTCACACTCTCAGTCTCCGTGGGAACTTGTCACACTCTCGGTCTACATGGGAATTTGTCACACTCTCAGTCTCCATGAGAACTTGTCAGACTCTCAGTCCACATGAGATCTTCTCACACTCTCAGTCTCCGTGAGAACTTCTCACACTCTAAGTCTCCATGGGAACTTGTCAAGCGCTCAGACTCCATGGGAACTTGTCACACTCTCAGTCTACATGGGAACTTGTCACACTCTCAGTCTATATGGGAACCTGTCACACTCTCAGTCTCCATGGGAACCTGTCACACTCCCAGTCTCCATGGGAACTTGTCACACTCTCAGTCTACATGGGAACCTGTCACACCATGAGTCTCCATGGGAACTTGTCACACTCTCAGTCTACAAGGGAACTTGTCGCACTCTTAGTCTCCATGGATGGGGAACTTGTCGCACTCGCAGTCTCCATGGGAACTTGTCAGACTCTCAGTCTACATGGGAACTTGTCACACTCTCAGTCTACATGGGAATTTGTCACACGCTCAGTCTCCATGGGAACTTGTCACGCTCTCGGTCTCCATGGGAACTTGTCACGCTCTCGGGCTCCAAGGGAACTTGTCACACTCTCAGTCTGCATGGGAACTTGTCACACTCTCAGTCTACAAGGGAACTTGTCACAATCTCTTTCTCCATGGGAGCTTGTCACACTCTCAGTCTCCATGGGAACATGTCACACTCTCAGTCTCCATGGGAACTTGTCACACTCTCAGTCTATGTGGGAACTTGTCACACTCTCAGTCTTCATGAGAACTTGTCACACTATCAGGCTCCATGGGAACTTGTGACACTCTCAGTCTCCGTGGGAACTTGTCACACTCTCACTCTCCGTGAGAACTTGTCACACTCTCAGTCTCCATGGGAACTTGTCACACTCTCAGACTACATGGGAACCTGTCACACCATCAGTCTCCATGGGAACTTGTCACACTCTCAGTCTACAAGGGAACTTGTCGCACTCTTAGTCTCCATGGATGGGGAACTTGTCACACTCTCAGTCTCCATGGGAACTTGTCACATTCTCAGTCTACATGGGAATTTGTCACACGCTCAGTCTTCATGGGAACTTGTCACACTCTCGGTCTCCATGGGAACTTGTCACACTCTCGGTCTCCATGGGAACTTGTCACACTCTAGGTCTCCATGGAAGCTTGTCACACTCTCAGTCTCCATGGGAACTTGTCACACACTCAATCTCCATGGGAACTTGTCACACTCTCAGTCTGATTGGGAACTGGTCACACTTTCAGTCTACATGGGAGCTTCTCACACTCTCAGTCTCCTCGGGAACATGTCACACTCTCAGTCTCCGTGGGAACTTGTCACACTCTCGGTCTACATGGGAATTTGTCACACTCTCAGTCTCCATGAGAACTTGTCAGACTCTCAGTCCACATGAGAACTTCTCACACTCTCAGTCTCCGTGAGAACTTCTCACACTCTAAGTCTCCATGGGAACTTGTCAAGTGCTCAGACTCCATGGGAACTTGTCACACTCTCAGTCTACATGGGAACTTGTCACACTCTCAGTCTACATGGGAACCTGTCACACTCTCAGTCTCCATGGAAACTTGTCACACTCTCAGTCTCCATGGGAACCTGTCACACTCCCAGTCTCCAAGGGAACTTGTCACACACTAGGTCTCCATGGAAACTTGTCACACTCTCAGTCTCCATGGGAACTTGTCACACTCTCAGTCTCCATGAGAGCTTATCACACTCTCAGTCTGCATGGGAACTTGTCACACTCTCAGTCTAGAAGGGAACTTGTCACAACCTCTTTCTCCATGGGAGCTTGTCACACTCTCAGTCTCCATGGGAACATGTCACACTCTCAGACTCCATGGGAACTTGTCACACTCTCAGTCTATATGGGAACTTGTCACACTCTCAGTCTCCGTGGAAACTTGTCACACTCTCAGTCTCCATGGGAACCTGTCACACTCTCAGTCTCCGTGAGAACTTCTCACACTCTAAGTCTCCATGGGAACTTGTCAGGCGCTCAGACTCCATGGCAACTTGTCACACTCTCAGTCTGCATGGGAATTTGTCACACTCTCAGCCTACATGGGAACCTGACACTCTCTCAGTCTCCATGGAAACTTGTCACACTCTCAGTCTCCATGGGAACCTGTCACGCTCTCACTCTCCATGGGAACTTGTCACACTCTCAGACTCCATGGGAACACGTCACACTCTCAGTCCACATGAGAACTTGTCACACTCTCAGTCTCCATGGGAACTTGTCACACTCTCAGTCTACATGGGAACTTGTCACACTCTCAGTCTCCATGGAAACTTGTCACACTCTCAGTCTACTTGGGAACTTGCCACACTCTCAGTCTACATGGGAAATTGTGACACTCTCTGTCTCCATGAGACCTTGTCACACTCTCAGTCCCCATAGGAACTTGTCACACTCTCAGTCTACATGGGAACTTCTCACACTCTCTGTCTCCATGGGAACTTGTCACACTCTCAGACTCCATGGGAACATGTCACACTCTCAGTCTCCATGGGAACTTGTCACACTCTCAGTCTACATGGGACCTTGTCACACTCTCAGTCTACATGAGAACTTCTCACACTCTCAGTCTGCATGGGAAATTGTCACCCTCTAAGTCTCCATGGGAACTTGTCACACTCTCAGTCTCCATGGGAACCTGTCACACTCCCAGTCTCCATGGGAACTTGTCACCCTCTCAGTCTCCATGAGAGCTTATCACACTCTCAGTCTGCATGGGAACTTGTCACACTCTCAGTCTACAAGGGAACTTGTCACAACCTCTTTCTGCATGGGAGCTTGTCACACTCTCAGTCTCCATGGGAACATGTCACACTCTCAGACTCCATGGGAACTTGTCACACTCTCAGTCTATATGGGAACTTGTCACACTCTCAGTCTCCGTGGAAACTTGTCACACTCTCAGTCTCCATGGGAACCTGTCACACTCTCAGTCTCCGTGAGAACTTCTCACACTCTAAGTCTCCATGGGAACTTGTCAGGCGCTCAGACTCCATGGCAACTTGTCACACTCTCAGTCTACATGGGAATTTGTCACACTCTCAGCCTACATGGGAACCTGACACTCTCTCAGTCTCCATGGAAACTTGTCACACTCTCAGTCTCCATGGGAACCTGTCACACTCTCAGTCTCCATGGGAACTTGTCACACTCTCAGACTCCATGGGAACATGTCACACTCTCAGTCCACATGAGAACTTCTCACACTCTCAGTCTCCATGGGAACTTGTCACACTCTGAGTCTACATGGGAACTTGTCACACTCTCAGTCTCCATGGAAACTTGTCACACTCTCAGTCTACTTGGGAACTTGCCACACTCTCAGTCTACATGGGAAATTGTGACACTCTCAGTCTCCATGAGACCTTGTCACACTCTCAGTCCCCATAGGAACTTGTCACACTCTCAGTCTACATGGGAACTTCTCACACTCTCTGTCTCCATGGGAACTTGTCACACTCTCAGACTCCATGGGAACATGTCACACTCTCAGTCTCCATGGGAACTTGTCACACTCTCAGTCTACATGGGACCTTGTCACACTCTCAGTCTACATGAGAACTTGTCACACTCTCAGTCTGCATGGGAAATTGTCACCCTCTCAGTCTCCATGGGAACTTGTCACACTCTCAGTCCACATGGGAACTTGTCACACTCTCAGTCTGCATGAGAACTTGTCACACTCTCAGTCTCCATGAGACCTTGTCACACTCTCAGTCCCCATAGGAACTTGTCACATTCTCAGTCTACATGGGAACTTCTCACACTCTCTGTCTCCATGGGAACTTGTCACACTCTCAGACTCCATGGGAACATGTCACACTCTCAGTCCACATGAGAACTTGTCAAACTCTCAGTCTCCATGGGAACTTGTCACACTCTCAGTCTACATGGGAATTTGTCACACTCTCAGCCTACATGGGAACCTGACACTCTCTCAGTCTCCATGGAAACTTGTCACACTCCCAGTCTCCATGGGAACCTTTCACACTCTCAGTCTCCATGGGAACTTGTCACACTCTCAGTCTCCATGGGAACCTGTCACACTCCCAGTCTCCATGGGAAGTTGTCACACTCTCAGTCTACATGAGAACTTGTCACACTCTCAGTCTCCATGGGAAATTGTCACCCTCTCAGTCTCCATGGGAACTTGTCACACTCTCAGTCTACATGGGAACTGGTCACACTCTTAGTCTACATGGGAACCGGTCACACTCTCAGTCTCCATGGGAACTTGTCACACTCTCAGTCTCCATGGGAACTTGTCACACTCTCAGACTACATGGGAACCTGTCACACCATCAGTCTCCATGGGAACTTGTCACACTCTCAGTCTACAAGGGAACTTGTCACACTCTTAGTCTCCATGGATGGGGAACTTGTCGCACTCTCAGTCTCCATGGGAACTTGTCACATTCTCAGTCTACATGGGAACTTGTCACACTCTCAGTCGACATGGGAATTTGTCACACTCTCGGTCTCCTTGGGAACTTGTCACACTCTCGGTCTCCATGGGAACTTGTCACACTCTAGGTCTCCATGGAAGGTTGTCACACTCTCAGTCTCCATGGGAACTTGTCACACTCTCAGTCTCCATGGGAACTTGTCACACTCTCAGTCTAATTGGGAACTTGTCACACTTTCAGTCTACATGGGAGCTTCTCACACTCTCAGTCTACAAGGGAACTTGTCGCACTCTTAGTCTCCATGGATGGGGAACTTGTCGCACTCTCAGTCTCCATGGGAACTTGTCAGACTCTCAGTCTACATGGGAACTTGTCACACTCTCAGTCTACATGGGAATTTGTCACACGCTCAGTCTCCATGGGAACTTGTCACACTCTCGGTCTCCATGGGAACTTGTCACGCTCTCGGGCTCCAAGGGAACTTGTCACACTCTAGGTCTCCATGGAAACTTGTCACACTCTCAGTCTCCATGGGAACTTGTCACACTCTCAGTCTCCATGAGACCTTATCACACTCTCAGTCTGCATGGGAACTTGTCACACACTCAGTCTACAAGGGAACTTGTCACAATCTCTTTCTCCATGGCAGCTTGTCACACTCTCAGTCTCCATGGGAACATGTCACACTCTCAGTCTCCATGGGAACTTGTCACACTCTCAGACTACATGGGAACCTGTCACACCATCAGTCTCCATGGGAACTTGTCACACTCTCAGTCTACAAGGGAACTTGTCGCACTCTTAGTCTCCATGGATGGGGAACTTGTCGCACTCTCAGTCTCCATGGGAACTTGTCACATTCTCAGTCTACATGGGAGCTTGTCACACTCTCAGTCTACATGGGAATTTGTCACACGCTCAGTCTCCATGGGAACTTGTCACACTCTCGGTCTCCATGGGAACTTGTCACACTCTAGGTCTCCATGAGAACTTGTCAGACTCTCAGTCCACATGAGAACTTCTCACACTCTCAGTCTCCGTGAGAACTTCTCACACTCTAAGTCTCCATGGGAACTTGTCAAGCGCTCAGACTCCATGGGAACTTGTCACACTCTCCGTCTACATGGGAACTTGTCACACTCTCAGTCTATATGGGAACCTGTCACACTCTCAGTCTCCATGGGAACCTGTCACACTCCCAGTCTCCATGGGAACTTGTCACACTCTCAGTCTACATGGGAACCTGTCACACCATGAGTCTCCATGGGAACTTGTCACACTCTCAGTCTACAAGGGAACTTGTCGCACTCTTAGTCTCCATGGATGGGGAACTTGTCGCACTCGCAGTCTCCATGGGAACTTGTCAGACTCTCAGTCTACATGGGAACTTGTCACACTCTCAGTCTACATGGGAATTTGCCACACGCTCAGTCTCCATGGGAACTTGTCACGCTCTCGGTCTCCATGGGAACTTGTCACGCTCTCGGGCTCCAAGGGAACTTGTCACACTCTAGGTCTCCATGGAAACTTGTCACACTCTCAGTCTCCATGGGAACTTGTCACACTCTCAGTCTCCATGAGACCTTATCACACTCTCAGTCTGCATGGGAACTTGTCACACTCTCAGTCTACAAGGGAACTTGTCACAATCTCTTTCTCCATGGGAGCTTGTCACACTCTCAGACTCCATGGGAACTTGTCACACTCTCAGTCTCCATGGGAAATTGTCACACTCTCAGTCTACATGGGACCTTGTCACACTCTCAGTCTACATGAGAACTTGTCACACTCTCAGTCTGCATGGGAAATTGTCATCCTCTCAGTCTCCATGGGAACTTGTCACACTCTCAGTCTCCATGGGAACCTGTCACACTCCCAGTCTCCATGGGAACTTGTCACACTCTCTGTCTCCATGGGAACTTGTCACACTCTCTGTCTCCATGGGAACATGTCACACTCTCAGTCTCCATGGGAACTTTTCACACTCTCAGTCCACATGGGAACTTGTCACACTCTCAGTCTACATGAGAACTTGTCACACTCTCAGTCTCCATGGGAAATTGTCACCCTCTCAGTCTCCATGGGAACTTGTCACACTCTCAGTCTACATGGGAACTGGTCACACTCTTAGTCTCCATGGGAACTTGTCACACTCTCAGTCTCCATGGGAACTTGTCACACTCTCAGACTACATGGGAACCTGTCACACCATCAGTCTCCATGGGAACTTGTCACACTCTCAGTCTACAAGGGAACTTGTCACACTCTTAGTCTCCATGGATGGGGAACTTGTCGCACTCTCAGTCTCCAGGGGAACTTGTCACATTCTCAGTCTACATGGGAACTTGTCACAGTCTCAGTCGACATGGGAATTTGTCACACTCTCGGTCTCCATGGGAACTTGTCACCCTCTCAGTCTCCATGGGAACTTGTCACACTCTCAGTCTAATTGGGAACTTGTCACACTTTCAGTCTACATGGGAGCTTCTCACACTCTCAGTCTACAAGGGAACTTGTCGCACTCTTAGTCTCCATGGATGGGGAACTTGTCGTACTCTCAGTCTCCATGGGAACTTGTCAGACTCTCAGTCTACATGGGAACTTGTCACACCCTCAGTCTACATGGGAATTTGTCACACGCTCAGTCTCCATGGGAACTTGTCACACTCTCGGTCTCCATGGGAACTTGTCACGCTCTCGGGCTCCAAGGGAACTTGTCACACTCTAGGTCTCCATGGAAACTTGTCACACTCTCAGTCTCCATGGGAACTTGTCACACTCTCAGTCTCCATGAGACCTTATCACACTCTCAGTCTGCATGGGAACTTGTCACACACTCAGTCTACAAGGGAACTTGTCACAATCTCTTTCTCCATGGCAGCTTGTCACACTCTCAGTCTCCATGGGAACATGTCACACTCTCAGTCTCCATGGGAACTTGTCACACTCTCAGACTACATGGGAACCTGTCACACCATCAGTCTCCATGGGAACTTGTCACACTCTCAGTCTACAAGGGAACTTGTCGCACTCTTAGTCTCCATGGATGGGGAACTTGTCGCACTCTCAGTCTCCATGGGAACTTGTCACATTCTCAGTCTACATGGGAGCTTGCCACACTCTCAGTCTACATGGGAATTTGTCACACGCTCAGTCTCCATGGGAACTTGTCACACTCTCGGTCTCCATGGGAACTTGTCACACTCTAGGTCTCCATGAGAACTTGTCAGACTCTCAGTCCACATGAGAACTTCTCACACTCTCAGTCTCCGTGAGAACTTCTCACACTCTAAGTCTCCATGGGAACTTGTCAAGCGCTCAGACTCCATGGGAACTTGTCACACTCTCCGTCTACATGGGAACTTGTCACACTCTCAGTCTATATGGGAACCTGTCACACTCTCAGTCTCCATGGGAACCTGTCACACTCCCAGTCTCCATGGGAACTTGTCACACTCTCAGTCTACATGGGAACCTGTCACACCATGTGTCTCCATGGGAACTTGTCACACTCTCAGTCTACAAGGGAACTTGTCGCACTCTTAGTCTCCATGGATGGGGAACTTGTCGCACTCGCAGTCTCCATGGGAACTTGTCAGACTCTCAGTCTACATGGGAACTTGTCACACTCTCAGTCTACATGGGAATTTGCCACACGCTCAGTCTCCATGGGAACTTGTCACGCTCTCGGTCTCCATGGGAACTTGTCACGCTCTCGGGCTCCAAGGGAACTTGTCACACTCTAGGTCTCCATGGAAACTTGTCACACTCTCAGTCTCCATGGGAACTTGTCACACTCTCAGTCTCCATGAGACCTTATCACACTCTCAGTCTGCATGGGAACTTGTCACACTCTCAGTCTACAAGGGAACTTGTCACAATCTCTTTCTCCATGGGAGCTTGTCACACTCTCAGACTCCATGGGAACTTGTCACACTCTCAGTCTCCATGGGAAATTGTCACACTCTCAGTCTACATGGGACCTTGTCACACTCTCAGTCTACATGAGAACTTGTCACACTCTCAGTCTGCATGGGAAATTGTCATCCTCTCAGTCTCCATGGGAACTTGTCACACTCTCAGTCTCCATGGGAACCTGTCACACTCCCAGTCTCCATGGGAACTTGTCACACTCTCTGTCTCCATGGGAACTTGTCACACTCTCTGTCTCCATGGGAACATGTCACACTCTCAGTCTCCATGGGAACTTTTCACACTCTCAGTCCACATGGGAACTTGTCACACTCTCAGTCTACATGAGAACTTGTCACACTCTCAGTCTCCATGGGAAATTGTCACCCTCTCAGTCTCCATGGGAACTTGTCACACTCTCAGTCTACATGGGAACTGGTCACACTCTTAGTCTCCATGGGAACTTGTCACACTCTCAGTCTCCATGGGAACTTGTCACACTCTCAGACTACATGGGAACCTGTCACACCATCAGTCTCCATGGGAACTTGTCACACTCTCAGTCTACAAGGGAACTTGTCACACTCTTAGTCTCCATGGATGGGGAACTTGTCGCACTCTCAGTCTCCAGGGGAACTTGTCACATTCTCAGTCTACATGGGAACTTGTCACAGTCTCAGTCGACATGGGAATTTGTCACACTCTCGGTCTCCATGGGAACTTGTCACCCTCTCAGTCTCCATGGGAACTTGTCACACTCTCAGTCTAATTGGGAACTTGTCACACTTTCAGTCTACATGGGAGCTTCTCACACTCTCAGTCTACAAGGGAACTTGTCGCACTCTTAGTCTCCATGGATGGGGAACTTGTCGTACTCTCAGTCTCCATGGGAACTTGTCAGACTCTCAGTCTACATGGGAACTTGTCACACTCTCAGTCTACATGGGAATTTGTCACACGCTCAGTCTCCATGGGAACTTGTCACACTCTCGGTCTCCATGGGAACTTGTCACGCTCTCGGGCTCCAAGGGAACTTGTCACACTCTAGGTCTCCATGGAAACTTGTCACACTCTCAGTCTCCATGGGAACTTGTCACACTCTCAGTCTCCATGAGACCTTATCACACACTCAGTCTGCATGGGAACTTGTCACACACTCAGTCTACAAGGGAACTTGTCACAATCTCTTTCTCCATGGCAGCTTGTCACACTCTCAGTCTCCATGGGAACATGTCACCCTCTCAGTCTCCATGGGAACTTGTCACACTCTCAGACTACATGTGAACCTGTCACACCATCAGTCTCCATGGGAATTTGTCACACTCTCAGTCTACAAGGGAACTTGTCGCACTCTTAGTCTCCATGGATGGGGAACTTGTTGCACTCTCAGTCTCCATGGGAACTTGTCACATTCTCAGTCTACATGGGAGCTTGTCACACTCTCAGTCTACATGGGAATTTGTCACACGCTCAGTCTCCATGGGAACTTGTCACACTCTCGGTCTCCATGGGAACTTGTCACACTCTAGGTCTCCATGGAAGCTTGTCACACTCTCAGTCTCCATGGGAACTTGTCACACTCTCAGTCTCCATGGGAACTTGTCACACTCTCAGTCTAATTGGGAACTTGTCACACTTTCAGTCTACATGGGAGCTTCTCACACTCTCAGTCTCCACGGGAACATGTCACACTCTCAGTCTCCGTGGGAACTTGTCACACTCTCGGTCTACATGGGAATTTGTCATACTCTCAGTCTCCATGAGAACTTGTCAGACTCTCAGTCCACATGAGAACTTCTCACACTCTCAGTCTCCGTGAGAACTTCTCACACTCTAAGTCTCCATGGGAACTTGTCAAGCGCTCAGACTCCATGGGAACTTGTCACACTCTCAGTCTACATGGGAACTTGTCACACTCTCAGTCTATATGGGAACCTGTCGCACTCTCAGTCTCCATGGGAACCTGTCACACTCCCAGTCTCCATGGGAACTTGTCACACTCTCAGTCTACATGGGAACCTGTCACACAATGAGTCTCCATGGGAACTTGTCACACTCTCAGTCTACAAGGGAACTTGTCGCACTCTTAGTCTCCATGGATGGGGAACTTGTCGCACTCGCAGTCTCCATTGGAACTTGTCAGACTCTCAGTCTACATGGGAACTTGTCACACTCTCAGTCTACATGGGAATTTGTCACACGCTCAGTCTACATGGGAAATTGTCACGCTCTCGGTCTCCATGGGAACTTGTCACGCTCTCGGGCTCCAAGGGAACTTGTCACACTCTAGGTCTCCATGGAAACTTGTCACACTCTCAGTCTCCATGGGAACTTGTCACACTCTCAGTCTCCATGAGACCTTATCACACTCTCAGTCTGCTTGGGAACTTGTCACACTCTCATGCTACAAGGGAACTTGTCACAATCTCTTTCTCCATGGCAACTTCTGACACTCTCAGTCTCCGTGGGAACTTGTCACACTTTTAGTCTCCGTGGAAACTTGTCACACTCTCAGTCTCCATGGGAACCTGTCACACTCTCAGTCTCCATGAGAATTTGTCACACTCTCAGTCTCCATGCGAACTTGTCACACTCTCAGGCTCCATGGGAACTTGTGACACTCTCAGTCTCCGTGGGAACTTGTCACACTCTCAGTCTCCGTGAGAACTTCTCACACTCTAAGTCTCCATGGGAACTTGTCAGGCGCTCAGACTCCATGGCAACTTGTCACACTCTCAGTCTACATGGGAATTTGTCACACTCTCAGCCTACATGGGAACCTGACACTCTCTCAGTCTCCATGGAAACATGTCACACTCCCAGTCTCCATGGGAACCTTTCACACTCTCAGTCTCCATGGGAACTTGTCACACTCTCAGACTCCATGGGAACATGTCACACTCTCAGTCCACATGAGAACTTGTCACACTCTCAGTCTCCATGGGAACTTGTCACACTCTCAGTCTCCATGGGAACTTGTCACACTCTCAGACTACATGGGAACCTGTCACACCATCAGTCTCCATGGGAACTTGTCACACTCTCAGTCTACAAGGGAACTTGTCGCACTTTTAGTCTCCATGGATGGGGAACTTGTCGCACTCTCAGTCTCCATGGGAACTTGTCACATTCTCAGTCTACATGGGAATTTGTCACACGCTCAGTCTTCATGGGAACTTGTCACACTCTCGGTCTCCATGGGAACTTGTCACACTCTAGGTCTCCATGGAAGCTTGTCACACTCTCAGTCTCCATGGGAACTTGTCACACTCTCAGTCTCCATGGGAACTTGTCACACTCTCAGTCTGATTGGGAACTGGTCACACTTTCAGTCTATATGGGAGCTTCTCACACTCTCAGTCTCCTCGGGAACATGTCACACTCTCAGTCTCCCTGGGAACTTGTCACACTCTCGGTCTACATGGGAATTTGTCACACTCTCAGTCTCCATGAGAACTTGTCAGACTCTCAGTCCACATGAGAACTTCTCACACTCTCAGTCTCCGTGAGAACTTCTCACACTCTAAGTCTCCATGGGAACTTGTCAAGCGCTCAGACTCCATGGGAACTTGTCACACTCTCAGACTCCATGGGAACATGTCACACTCTCAGTCCACATGAGAACTTGTCACACTCTCAGTCTCCATGGGAACCTGTCACACTCTCAGTCTCCATGGGAACTTGTCACACTCTCAGTCTCCATGGGAACTTGTCACACTCTCAGACTACATGGGAACCTGTCACACCATCAGTCTCCATGGGAACTTGTCACACTCTCAGTCTACAAGGGAACTTGTCGTACTCTTAGTCTCCATGGATGGGGAACTTGTCGCACTCTCAGTCTCCATGGGAACTTGTCACATGCTCAGTCTACATGGGAATTTGTCACACGCTCAGTCTCCATGGGAACTTGTCACACTCTCGGTCTCCATGGGAACTTGTCACACTCTAGGTCTCCATGGAAGCTTGTCACACTCTCAGTCTCCATGGGAACTTGTCACACTCTCAGTCTCCATGGGAACTTGTCACACTCTCAGTCTGATTGGGAACTGGTCACACTTTCAGTCTACATGGGAGCTTCTCACACTCTCAGTCTCCACGGGAAAATGTCACACTCTCAGTCTCCGTGGGAACTTGTCACATTCTCGGTTTACATGGGAATTTGTCACACTCTCAGTCTCCATGAGAACTTGTCAGACTCTCAGTCCACATGAGAACTTCTCACACTCTCAGTCTCCGTGAGAACTTCTGACACTCTAAGTCTCCATGGGAACTTGTCAAGCGCTCAGACTCCATGGGAACTTGTCACACTCTCAGTCTACATGGGAACTTGTCACACTCTCAGTCTGCATGGGAACCTGTCACACTCTCAGTCTCCATGGAAACTTGTCACACTCTCAGTCTCCATGGGAACCTATCACACTCCCAGTCTCCATGGGAACTTGTCACACTCTCAGTCTACATGGGAACCTGTCACACCATCAGTCTCCATGGGAACTTGTCACACTCTCAGTCTACAAGGGAACTTGTCGCACTCTTAGTCTCCATGGATGGGGAACTTGTCGCACTCTCAGTCTCCATGGGAACTTGTCAGACTCTCAGTCTACATGGGAACTTGTCACACTCTCAGTCTACATGGGAATTTGTCACACGCTCAGTCTCCATGGGAACTTGTCACACTCTCGGTCTCCATGGGAACTTGTCACGCTCTCGGGCTCCAAGGGAACTTGTCACACTCTAGGTCTCCGTGGAAACTTGTCACACTCTCAGTCTCCATGGGAACTTGTCACACTCTCAGTCTCCATGAGAGCTTATCACACTCTCAGTCTGCATGGGAACTTGTCACACTCTCAGTCTACAAGGGAACTTGTCACAACCTCTTTCTCCATGGGAGCTTGTCACACTCTCAGTCTCCATGGGAACATGTCACACTCTCAGACTCCATGGGAACTTGTCACACTCTCAGTCTATATGGGAACTTGTCACACTCTCAGTCTCCGTGGAAACTTGTCACACTCTCAGTCTCCATGGGAACCTGTCACACTCTCAGTCTCCGTGAGAACTTCTCACACTCTAAGTCTCCATGGGAACTTGTCAGGCGCTCAGACTCAATGGCAACTTGTCACACTCTCAGTCTACATGGGAATTTGTCACACTCTCAGCCTACATGGGAACCTGACACTCTCTCAGTCTCCATGGAAACTTGTCACACTCCCAGTCTCCATGGGAACCTTTCACACTCTCAGTCTCCATGGGAACTTGTCACACTCTCAGACTCCATGGGAACATGTCACACTCTCAGTCCACATGAGAACTTGTCACACTCTCAGTCTCCATGGGAACTTGTCACACTCTCAGTCTCCATGGGAACTTGTCACACTCTCAGACTACATGGGAACCTGTCACACCATCAGTCTCCATGGGAACTTGTCACACTCTCAGTCTACAAGGGAACTTGTCGCACACTTAGTCTCCATTGATGGGGAACTTGTCGCACTCTCAGTCTCCATGGGAACTTGTCACACTCTCAGTCTCCGTGGAAACTTGTCACACTCTCAGTCTCCATGGGAACCTGTCACACTCTCAGTCTCCGTGAGAACTTCTCACACTCTAAGTCTCCATAGGAACTTGTCACACTCTCAGTCCACATGAGAACTTGTCACACTCTCAGTCTCCATGGGAACTTGTCACACTCTCAGTCTATATGGGAACTTGTCACACTCTCAGTCTCCATGGAAACTTGTCACACTCTCAGTCTACTTGGGAACTTGCCACACTCTCAGTCCCCATAGGAACTTGTCACACTCTCAGTCTACATGGGAACTTCTCACACTCTCTGTCTCCATGGGAACTTGTCACACTCTCAGACTCCATGGGAACATGTCACACTCTCAGTCTCCATGGGAACTTGTCACACTCTCAGTCTACATGGGACCTTGTCACACTCTCAGTCTACATGAGAACTTGTCACACTCTCAGTCTGCATGGGAAATTGTCACCCTCTCAGTCTCCATGGGAACTTGTCACACTCTCAGTCTCCATGGGAACCTGTCACACTCCCAGTCTCCATGGGAACTTGTCACACACTCTGTCTCCATGGGAACTTGTCACACTCTCTGTCTCCATGGGAACATGTCACACTCTCAGTCTCCATGGGAACTTGTCACACTCTCAGTCCACATGGGAACTTGTCACACTCTCAGTCTACATGAGAACTTGTCACACTCTCAGTCTCCATGAGACCTTGTCACACTCTCAGTCCCTATAGGAACTTGTCACATTCTCAGTCTACATGGGAACTTCTCACACTCTCTGTCTCCATGGGAACTTGTCACACTCTCAGACTCCATGGGAACATGTCACACTCTCAGTCCACATGAGAACTTGTCAAACTCTCAGTCTCCATGGGAACTTGTCACACTCTCAGTCTACATGGGAATTTGTCACACTCTCAGCCTACATGGGTACCTGACACTCTCTCAGTCTCCATGGAAACTTGTCACACTCCCAGTCTCCATGGGAACCTTTCACACTCTCAGTCTCCATGGGAACTTGTCACACTCTCAGACTCCATGGGAACATGTCACACTCTCAGTCCACATGAGAACTTGTCACACTCTCAGTCTCCATGGGAACTTGTCACACTCTCAGTCTCCATGGGAACTTGTCACACTCTCAGACTACATGGTGATCCTGTCACACCATCAGTCTCCATGGGAACTTGTCACACTCTCAGTCTACAAGGGAACTTGTCGCACTCTTAGTCTCCATGGATGGGGAACTTGTCGCACTCTCAGTCTCCATGGGAACTTGTCACATTCTCAGTCTACATGGGAATTTGTCACACGCTCAGTCTCCATGGGAACTTGTCACACTCTCGGTCTCCATGGGAACTTGTCACACTCTCGGTCTCCATGGGAACTTGTCACACTCTAGGTCTCCATGGAAGCTTGTCACACTCTCAGTCTCCATGGGAACTTGTCACACTCTCAGTCTACATGGGAACTTGTCACACTCTCAGTCTCCATGGAAACTTGTCACACTCTCAGTCTACTTGGGAACTTGCCACACTCTCAGTCTACATGGGAAATTGTGACACTCTCAGTCTCCATGAGACCTTGTCACACTCTCAGACCCCATAGGAACTTGTCACACTCTCAGTCTACATGGGAACTTCTCACACTCTCTGTCTCCATGGGAACTTGTCACACTCTCAGACTCCATGGGAACATGTCACACTCTCAGTCTCCGTGGGAACTTGTCACACTCTCAGTCTACATGGGACCTTGTCACTGTCTCAGTCTACATGAGAACTTGTCACACTCTCTGTCTGCATGGGAAATTGTCACCCTCTCAGTCTCCATGGGAACTTGTCACACTCTCAGTCTCCATGGGAACCTGTCACTCTCCCAGTCTCCATGGGAACTTGTCACACTCTCTGTCTCCATGGGAACTTGTCACACTCTCTGTCTCCATGGGAACATGTCACTCTCTCAGTCTCCATGGGAACTTGTCACACTCTCAGTCCACATGGGAACTTGTCACACTCTCAGTCTACATGAGAACTTGTCACACTCTCAGTCTCCATGAGACCTTGTCACACTCTCAGTCCCTATAGGAACTTGTCACATTCTCAGTCTACATGGGAACTTCTCACACTCTCTGTCTCCATGGGAACTTGTCACACTCTCAGACTCCATGGGAACATGTCACACTCTCAGTCCACATGAGAACTTGTCAAACTCTCAGTCTCCATGGGAACTTGTCACACTCTCAGTCTACATGGGAAATTGTCACACTCTCAGCCTACATGGGAACCTGACACTCTCTCAGTCTCCATGGAAACTTGTCACACTCCCAGTCTCCATGGGAACCTTTCACACTCTCAGACTCCATGGGAACTTGTCACACTCTCAGACTCCATGGGAACATGTCACACTCTCAGTCCACATGAGAACTTGTCACACTCTCAGTCTCCATGGGAACTTGTCACACTCTCAGTCTCCATGGGAACTTGTCACACTCTCAGACTACATGGGAACCTGTCACACCATCAGTCTCCATGGGAACTTGTCACACTCTCAGTCTACAAGGGAACTTGTCGCACTCTTAGTCTCCATGGATGGGGAACTTGTCGCACTCTCAGTCTCCATGGGAACTTGTCACACTCTCGGTCTCCATGGGAACTTGTCACACTCTCGGTCTCCATGGGAACTTGTCACACTCTAGGTCTCCATGGAAGCTTGTCACACTCTCAGTCTCCATGGGAACTTGTCACACTCTCAGTCTCCATGGGAACTTGTCACACTCTCAGTCTGATTGGGAACTGGTCACACTTTCAGTTTACATGGGAGCTTCTCACACTCTCAGTCTCCTCGGGAACATGTCACACTCTCAGTTTCCGTGGGAACTTGTCACACTCTCGGTCTACATGGGAATTTGTCACACTCTGAGTCTCCATGAGAGCTTGTCAGACTCTCAGTCCACATGAGAACTTCTCACACTCTCAGTCTCCGTGAGAACTTCTCACACTCTAAGTCTCCATGGGAACTTGTCAAGCGCTCAGACTCCATGGGAACTTGTCACACTCTCAGTCTACATGGGAACCTGTCACACTCTCAGTCTCCATGGAAACTTGTCACACTCTCAGTCTCCATGGGAACCTGTCACACTCCCAGTCTCCATGGGAACTTGTCACACTCTCAGTGTACATGGGAACCTGTCACACCATCAGTCTCCATGGGAACTTGTCACACTCTCAGTCTACAAGGGAACTTGTCGCACTCATACTCTCCATGGATGGGGAACTTGTTGCACTCTCAGTCTCCATGGGAACTTGTCAGACTCTCAGTCTACATGGGAACTTGTCACACTCTCAGTCTACATGGGAATTTGTCACACGCTCAGTCTCCATGGGAACTTGTCACACTCTAGGTCTCCATGGAAACTTGTCACACTCTCAGTCTCCATGGGAACTTGTCACACTCTCAGTCTCCATGAGACCTTATCACACTTTCAGTCTGCATGGGAACTTGTCACACTCTCAGTCTACAAGGGAACTTGTCACAATCTCTTTCTCCATGGGAGCTTGTCACACTCTCAGTCTCCATGGGAACATGTCACACTCTCAGACTCCATGGGAACATGTCACACTGTCAGTCTCCATGGCAACTTCTGACACTCTCAGTCTCCATGGGAACATGTCACACTCTCAGACTCCATGGGAACTTGTCAGGCGCTCAGACTCCATGGCAACTTGTCACACTCTCAGTCTACATGTGAATTTGTCACACTCTCAGCCTACATGGGAACCTGACATTCTCTCAGTCTCCATGGAAACTTTCACACTCTCAGTCTCCATGGGAACATGTCACACTCTCAGTCTCCATGGGAACTTGTCACACTCTCAGACTCCATGGGAACATGTCACACTCTCAGTCCACATGAGAACTTGTCACACTCTCAGTCTCCATGGGAACTTGTCACACTCTCAGTCTATATGGGAACTTGTCACACTCTCAGTCTCCATGGAAACTTGACACACTCTCAGTCTACTTGGGAACTTGCCACACTCTCAGTCTACATGGGAAATTGTGACACTCTCAGTCTCCATGAGAACTTGTCACACTCTCAGTCCCCATAGGAACTTGTCACACTCTCAGTCTACATGGGAACTTCTCACACTCTCTGTCTCCATGGGAACTTGTCACACTCTCAGACTCCATGGGAACATGTCACACTCTCAGTCTCCATGGGAACTTGTCACACTCTCAGTCTACATGGGACCTTGTCACACTCTCAGTCTACATGAGAACTTGTCACACTCTCAGACTGCATGGGAAATTGTCACCCTCTCAGTCTCCATGGGAACTTGTCACACTCTCAGTCTCCATGGGAACCTGTCACACTCCCAGTCTCCATGGGAACTTGTCACACTCTCTGTCTCCATGGGAACTTGTCACACTCTCTGTCTCCATGGGAACATGTCACACTCTCAGTCTCCATGGGAACTTGTCACACTCTCAGTCCACATGGGAACTTGTCACACTCTCAGTCTACATGAGAACTTGTCACACTCTCAGTCTCCATGAGACCTTGTCACACTCTCAATCCCCATAGGAACTTGTCACACTCTTTGTCTACATGGGAACTTCTCACACTCTCTGTCTCCATGGGAACTTGGCACACTCTCAGACTCCATGGGAACATGTCACACTCTCAGTCTCCATGGGAACTTGTCACACTCTCAGTCTACATGGGGACTTGTCACACTCTCAGGCTACATGAGAACTTGTCACTCTCTCAGTCTACAAGGGAACTGGTCACACTCATAGTCTACAGTGGAACCTGTCACACTCTCAGTCTCCATGGGAACTTGTCACACTCTCAGTGTACATGGGAACCTGTCACCCTCTCAGTCTCAATGGGAACTTGTCACACTCTCAGTCTACATGGGAACCTGTCACACTCACAGTCTCCATGGAAACTTGTCACACTCTCAGTCTCCATGGGAACCTGTCACATTCTCAGTCTCCATGGGAACTTGTCACACTCTCAGTCTACATGGGAACCTGTCACACCATCAGTCTCCATGGGAACTTGTCACACTCTCAGTCTACAAGGGAACTTGTCGCACTCTTAGTATCCATGGATGGGTAACTTGTCGCACTCTCAGTCTCCATGGGAACTTCTCACACTCTCAGTCTACATGGGAACTTGTCACACTCTCAGTCTACATGGGAATTTGTCACAAGCTCAGTCTCCATGGGAGTTTGTCACACTCTCGGTCTCCATGGGAACTTGTCACACTCTCGGTCTCCATGGGTTCTTGTCACACTCTAGGTCTCCATAGAAACTTGTCACACTCTCTGTCTCCATGGGAACTTGTCACACTCTCAGTCTCCATGGGAACTTGTCCCACTCTCAGTCTACTTGGGAACTTGTCACACTTTCAGTCTACATGGGAGCTTCTCACACTCTCAGTCTCCACGGGAACATGTCACACTCTCAGTCTCCACGGGAACTTCTCACACCCTCAGTCTCCATGAGACCTTATCACACTCTCAGTCTGCATGGGAACTTGTCACAATCTCTTTCTCCATGGCAGCTTGTCACCCTCTCAGTCTCCATGGGAACATGTCACACTCTCACTCTCCATGGGAACTTGTCACACTCTCAGTCTATATGGGAACTTGTCACACTCTCAGTCTACATGAGAACTTGTCACACTCTCAGTCTCCATGGCAACTTCTGACACTCTCAGTCTCCGTGGGAACTTGTCACACTCTCAGTCTCCGAGGGAACTTCTCACATTCTCAGTCTCCGTGGGAACTTGTCACACTCTCAGTCTCCGTGGAAACTTGTCACACTCTCAGTCTCCATGGGAACCTGTCACACTCTCAGTCTCCGTGAGAACTTCTCACACTCTAAGTCTCCATGGGAACTTGTCAGGCGCTCAGACTCCATGGCAACTTGTCACACTCTCAGTCTACATGGGAATTTGTCACACTCTCAGCCTACATGGGAACCTGACACTCTCTCAGTCTCCATGGAAACTTGTCACACTCTCAGTCTCCATGGGAAACTGTCACACTCTCAGTCTCCATGGGGAACTTGTCACACTCTCAGACTCCATGGGAACATGTCACACTCTCAGTCCACATGAGAAACTTGTCACACTCGCAGTCTCCATGGGAACTTGTCACACTCTCAGTCCTACATGGGAATTTGCACACTCTCAGTCTCCATGGAAACTTGTCACACTCTCAGTCTACTTGGGAACTTGCCACACTCTCAGTCTACATGGGAAATTGTGACACTCTCAGTCTCCATGAGACCTTGTCACACTCTCAGTCCCCATAGGAACTTGGTCACACTCTCAGTCTACATGGGAACTTCTCACACTCTCTGTCTCCATGGGAACTTGTCACACTCTCAGACTCCATGGGAACATGTCACACTCTCAGTCTCCATGGGAACTTGTCACACTCTCAGTCTACATGGGACCTTGTCACACTCTCAGTCTACATGAGAACTTGTCACACTCTCAGTCTGTATGGGAAATTGTCACCCTCTCAGTCTCCATGGGAACTTGTCACACTCTCAGTCTCCATGGGAACCTGTCACACTCCCAGTCTCCATGGGAACTTGTCACACTCTCTGTCTCCATGGGAACTTGTCAACTCTCTGTCTCCATGGGAACATGTCACACTCTCAGTCTCCATGGGAACTTGTCACACTCTCAGTCTACATGGGGACTTGTCACACTCTCAGGCTACATGAGAACTTGTCACTCTCTCAGTCTACAAGGGAACTGGTCACACTCATAGTCTACAGTGGAACCTGTCACACTCTCAGTCTCCATGGGAACTTGTCACACTCTCAGTGTACATGGGAACCTGTCACCCCTCTCAGTCTCCATGGGAACTTGTCACACTCTCAGTCTACATGGGAACCTGTCACACTCACAGTCTCCATGGAAACTTGTCACACTCTCAGTCTCCATGGGAACCTGTCACATTCTCAGTCTTCATGGGAACTTGTCACACTCTCAGTCTACATGGGAACCTGTCACACCACAGTCTCCATGGGAACTTGTCACACTCTCAGTCTACAAGGGAACTTGTCGCACTCTTAGTATCCATGGATGGGTAACTTGTCGCACTCTCAGTCTCCATGGGAACTTGTCACACTCTCAGTCTACATGGGAACTTGTCACACTCTCAGTCTACATGGGAATTTGTCACAAGCTCAGTCTCCATGGGAACTTGTCACACTCTCGGTCTCCATGGGAACTTGTCACACTCTCGGTCTCCATGGGAACTTGTCACACTCTAGGTCTCCATAGAAACTTGTCACACTCTCTGTCTCCATGGGAACTTGTCACACTCTCAGTCTCCATGGGAACTTGTCCCACTCTCAGTCTACTTGGGAACTTGTCACACTTTCAGTCTACATGGGAGCTTCTCACACTCTCAGGTCTCCCACGGGAACATGTCACACTCTCAGTCTCCACGGGAACTTCTCACACCCTCAGTCCTCCATGAGACCTTATCACACTCTCAGTCTGCATGGGAACTTGTCACAATCTCTTTCTCCATGGCAGCTTGTCACCCTCTCAGTCTCCATGGGACATGTCACACTCCTCAGTCTCCATGGGAACTTGTCACACTCTCAGTCTATATGGGAACTTGTCACACTCTCAGTCTACATGAGAACTTGTCACACTCTCAGTCTCCATGGCAACTTCTGACACTCTCAGTCTCCGTGGGAACTTGTCACACTCTCAGTCTCCGAGGGAACTTCTCACATTCTCAGTCTCCGTGGGAACTTGTCACACTCTCAGTCTCCGTGGAAACTTGTCACACTCTCAGTCTCCATGGGAACCTGTACACTCTCAGTCTCCGTGAGAACTTCTCACACTCTAAGTCTCCATGGGAACTTGTCAGGCGCTCAGACTCCATGGCAACTTGTCACACTCTCAGTCTACATGGGAATTTGTCACACTCTCAGCCTACATGGGAACCTGACACTCTCTCAGTCTCCATGGAAACTTGTCACACTCTCAGTCTCCATGGGAAACTGTCACACTCTCAGTCTCCATGGGAACTTGTCACACTCTCAGACTCCATGGGAACATGTCACACTCTCAGTCCACATGAGAACTTGTCACACTCGCAGTCTCCATGGGAACTTGTCACACTCTCAGTCTACCTGGGAACTTGTCCACTCTCAGTCTACTTGGGGTCACACTTTCAGTCTACATGGGAGCTTCTCACACTCTCAGTCTCCACGGGAACATGTCACACTCTCAGTCTCCACGGGAACTTCTCACACCCTCAGTCTCCATGAGACCTTATCACACTCTCAGTCTGCATGGGAACTTGTCACAATCTCTTTCTCCATGGCAGCTTGTCACCCTCTCAGTCTCCATGGGAACATGTCACACTCTCAGTCTCCATGGGAACTTGTCACACTCTCAGTCTACATGGGAATTTGCACACTCTCAGTCTCCATGGAAACTTGTCACACTCTCAGTCTACTTGGGAACTTGCCACACTCTCAGTCTACATGGGAAATTGTGACACTCTCAGTCTCCATGAGACCTTGTCACACTCTCAGTCCCCATAGGAACTTGTCACACTCTCAGTCTACATGGGAACTTCTCACACTCTCTGTCTCCATGGGAACTTGTCACACTCTCAGACTCCATGGGAACATGTCACACTCTCAGTCTCCATGGGAACTTGTCACACTCTCAGTCTACATGGGACCTTGTCACACTCTCAGTCTACATGAGAACTTGTCACACTCTCAGTCTGTATGGGAAATTGTCACCCTCTCAGTCTCCATGGGAACTTGTCACACTCTCAGTCTCCATGGGAACCTGTCACACTCCCAGTCTCCATGGGAACTTGTCACACTCTCTGTCTCCATGGGAACTTGTCAAACTCTCTGTCTCCATGGGAACATGTCACACTCTCAGTCTCCATGGGAACTTGTCACACTCTCAGTCTACATGGGGACTTGTCACACTCTCAGGCTACATGAGAACTTGTCACTCTCTCAGTCTACAAGGGAACTGGTCACACTCATAGTCTACAGTGGAACCTGTCACACTCTCAGTCTCCATGGGAACTTGTCACACTCTCAGTGTACATGGGAACCTGTCACCCTCTCAGTCTCCATGGGAACTTGTCACACTCTCAGTCTACATGGGAACCTGTCACACTCACAGTCTCCATGGAAACTTGTCACACTCTCAGTCTCCATGGGAACCTGTCACATTCACAGTCTTCATGGGAACTTGTCACACTCTCAGTCTACATGGGAACCTGTCACACCATCAGTCTCCATGGGAACTTGTCACACTCTCAGTCTACAAGGGAACTTGTCGCACTCTTAGTATCCATGGATGGGTAACTTGTCGCACTCTCAGTCTCCATGGGAACTTGTCACACTCTCAGTCTACATGGGAACTTGTCACACTCTCAGTCTACATGGGAATTTGTCACAAGCTCAGTCTCCATGGGAACTTGTCACACTCTCGGTCTCCATGGGAACTTGTCACACTCTCGGTCTCCATGGGAACTTGTCACACTCTAGGTCTCCATAGAAACTTGTCACACTCTCTGTCTCCATGGGAACTTGTCACACTCTCAGTCTCCATGGGAACTTGTCCCACTCTCAGTCTACTTGGGAACTTGTCACACTTTCAGTCTACATGGGAGCTTCTCACACTCTCAGTCTCCACGGGAACATGTCACACTCTCAGTCTCCACGGGAACTTCTCACACCCTCAGTCTCCATGAGACCTTATCACACTCTCAGTCTGCATGGGAACTTGTCACAATCTCTTTCTCCATGGCAGCTTGTCACCCTCTCAGTCTCCATGGGAACATGTCACACTCTCAGTCTCCATGGGAACTTGTCACACTCTCAGTCTATATGGGAACTTGTCACACTCTCAGTCTACATGAGAACTTGTCACACTCTCAGTCTCCATGGCAACTTCTGACACTCTCAGTCTCCGTGGGAACTTGTCACACTCTCAGTCTCCGAGGGAACTTCTCACATTCTCAGTCTCCGTGGGAACTTGTCACACTCTCAGTCTCCGTGGAAACTTGTCACACTCTCAGTCTCCATGGGAACCTGTCACACTCTCAGTCTCCGTGAGAACTTCTCACACTCTAAGTCTCCATGGGAACTTGTCAGGCGCTCAGACTCCATGGCAACTTGTCACACTCTCAGTCTACATGGGAATTTGTCACACTCTCAGCCTACATGGGAACCTGACACTCTCTCAGTCTCCATGGAAACTTGTCACACTCTCAGTCTCCATGGGAAACTGTCACACTCTCAGTCTCCATGGGAACTTGTCACACTCTCAGACTCCATGGGAACATGTCACACTCTCAGTCCACATGAGAACTTGTCACACTCGCAGTCTCCATGGGAACTTGTCACACTCTCAGTCTACCTGGGAACTTGTCACACTCTCAGTCTCCATGGAAACTTGTCACACTCTCAGTCTACTTGGGAACTTGCCACACTCTCAGTCTACATGGGAAATTGTGACACTCTCAGTCTCCATGAGACCTTGTCACACTCTCAGTCCCCATAGGAACTTGTCACACTCTCAGTCTACATGGGAACTTCTCACACTCTCTGTCTCCATGGGAACTTGTCACACTCTCAGACTCCATGGGAACATGTCACACTCTCAGTCTCCATGGGAACTTGTCACACTCTCAGTCTACATGGGACCTTGTCACACTCTCAGTCTACATGAGAACTTGTCACACTCTCAGTCTGTATGGGAAATTGTCACCCTCTCAGTCTCCATGGGAACTTGTCACACTCTCAGTCTCCATGGGAACCTGTCACACTCCCAGTCTCCATGGGAACTTGTCACACTCTCTGTCTCCATGGGAACTTGTCAAACTCTCTGTCTCCATGGGAACATGTCACACTCTCAGTCTCCATGGGAACTTGTCACACTCTCAGTCTACATGGGGACTTGTCACACTCTCAGGCTACATGAGAACTTGTCACTCTCTCAGTCTACAAGGGAACTGGTCACACTCATAGTCTACAGTGGAACCTGTCACACTCTCAGTCTCCATGGGAACTTGTCACACTCTCAGTGTACATGGGAACCTGTCACCCTCTCAGTCTCCATGGGAACTTGTCACACTCTCAGTCTACATGGGAACCTGTCACACTCACAGTCTCCATGGAAACTTGTCACACTCTCAGTCTCCATGGGAACCTGTCACATTCTCAGTCTTCATGGGAACTTGTCACACTCTCAGTCTACATGGGAACCTGTCACACCATCAGTCTCCATGGGAACTTGTCACACTCTCAGTCTACAAGGGAACTTGTCGCACTCTTAGTATCCATGGATGGGTAACTTGTCGCACTCTCAGTCTCCATGGGAACTTGTCACACTCTCAGTCTACATGGGAACTTGTCACACTCTCAGTCTACATGGGAATTTGTCACAAGCTCAGTCTCCATGGGAACTTGTCACACTCTCGGTCTCCATGGGAACTTGTCACACTCTCGGTCTCCATGGGAACTTGTCACACTCTAGGTCTCCATAGAAACTTGTCACACTCTCTGTCTCCATGGGAACTTGTCACACTCTCAGTCTCCATGGGAACTTGTCCCACTCTCAGTCTACTTGGGAACTTGTCACACTTTCAGTCTACATGGGAGCTTCTCACACTCTCAGTCTCCACGGGAACATGTCACACTCTCAGTCTCCACGGGAACTTCTCACACCCTCAGTCTCCATGAGACCTTATCACACTCTCAGTCTGCATGGGAACTTGTCACAATCTCTTTCTCCATGGCAGCTTGTCACCCTCTCAGTCTCCATGGGAACATGTCACACTCTCAGTCTCCATGGGAACTTGTCACACTCTCAGTCTATATGGGAACTTGTCACACTCTCAGTCTACATGAGAACTTGTCACACTCTCAGTCTCCATGGCAACTTCTGACACTCTCAGTCTCCGTGGGAACTTGTCACACTCTCAGTCTCCGAGGGAACTTCTCACATTCTCAGTCTCCGTGGGAACTTGTCACACTCTCAGTCTCCGTGGAAACTTGTCACACTCTCAGTCTCCATGGGAACCTGTCACACTCTCAGTCTCCGTGAGAACTTCTCACACTCTAAGTCTCCATGGGAACTTGTCAGGCGCTCAGACTCCATGGCAACTTGTCACACTCTCAGTCTACATGGGAATTTGTCACACTCTCAGCCTACATGGGAACCTGACACTCTCTCAGTCTCCATGGAAACTTGTCACACTCTCAGTCTCCATGGGAAACTGTCACACTCTCAGTCTCCATGGGAACTTGTCACACTCTCAGACTCCATGGGAACATGTCACACTCTCAGTCCACATGAGAACTTGTCACACTCGCAGTCTCCATGGGAACTTGTCACACTCTCAGTCTACCTGGGAAATTGTCACACTCTCAGTCTCCATGGAAACTTGTCACACTCTCAGTCTACTTGGGAACTTGCCACACTCTCAGTCTACATGGGAAATTGTGACACTCTCAGTCTCCATGAGACCTTGTCACACTCTCAGTCCCCATAGGAACTTGTCACACTCTCAGTCTACATGGGAACTTCTCACACTCTCTGTCTCCATGGGAACTTGTCACACTCTCAGACTCCATGGGAACATGTCACACTCTCAGTCTCCATGGGAACTTGTCACACTCTCAGTCTACATGGGACCTTGTCACACTCTCAGTCTACATGAGAACTTGTCACACTCTCAGTCTGTATGGGAAATTGTCACCCTCTCAGTCTCCATGGGAACTTGTCACACTCTCAGTCTCCATGGGAACCTGTCACACTCCCAGTCTCCATGGGAACTTGTCACACTCTCTGTCTCCATGGGAACTTGTCAAACTCTCTGTCTCCATGGGAACATGTCACACTCTCAGTCTCCATGGGAACTTGTCACACTCTCAGTCCACATGGGAACTTGTCACACTCTCAGTCTACATGAGAACTTGTCACACTCTCAGTCTCCATGAGACCTTGTCACACTCTCAGTCCCCATAGGAACTTGTCACATTCTCAGTCTACATGGGAACTTCTCACACTCTCTGTCTCCATGGGAACTTGTCACACTCTCAGACTCCATGGGAACATGTCACACTCTCAGTCCACATGAGAACTTGTCAAACTCTCAGTCTCCATGGGAACTTGTCACACTCTCAGTCTACCTGGGAAATTGTCACACTCTCAGTCTCCATGGAAACTTGTCACACTCTCAGTCTACTTGGGAACTTGCCACACTCTCAGTCTACATGGGAAATTGTGACACTCTCAGTCTCCATGAGACCTTGTCACACTCTCAGTCCCCATAGGAACTTGTCACACTCTCAGTCTACATGGGAACTTCTCACACTCTCTGTCTCCATGGGAACTTGTCACACTCTCAGACTCCATGGGAACATGTCACACTCTCAGTCTCCATGGGAACTTGTCACACTCTCAGTCTACATGGGACCTTGTCACACTCTCAGTCTACATGAGAACTTGTCACACTCTCAGTCTGTATGGGAAATTGTCACCCTCTCAGTCTCCATGGGAACTTGTCACACTCTCAGTCTCCATGGGAACCTGTCACACTCCCAGTCTCCATGGGAACTTGTCACACTCTCTGTCTCCATGGGAACTTGTCAAACTCTCTGTCTCCATGGGAACATGTCACACTCTCAGTCTCCATGGGAACTTGTCACACTCTCAGTCCACATGGGAACTTGTCACACTCTCAGTCTACATGAGAACTTGTCACACTCTCAGTCTCCATGAGACCTTGTCACACTCTCAGTCCCCATAGGAACTTGTCACATTCTCAGTCTACATGGGAACTTCTCACACTCTCTGTCTCCATGGGAACTTGTCACACTCTCAGACTCCATGGGAACATGTCACACTCTCAGTCCACATGAGAACTTGTCAAACTCTCAGTCTCCATGGGAACTTGTCACACTCTCAGTCTACATGGGAACTTGTCACACTCTCAGTCTCCATGGAAACTTGTCACACTCTCAGTCTATTTGGGAACTTGCCACACTCTCAGTCTACATGGGAAATTGTGACACTCTCAGTCTCCATGAGACCATGTCACACTCTCAGTCCCCATAGGAACTTGTCACACTCTTTGTCTACATGGGAACTTCTCACACTCTCTGTCTCCATGGGAACTTGACACACTATCAGACTCCATGGGAACATGTCACACTCTGAGTCTCCATGGGAACTTGTCACACTCTCAGTCTACATGGGAACTTGTCACTCTCTCAGGCTACATGAGAACTTGTCACACTCTCAGTCTGCACGGGAAATTGTCACCCTCCCAGTATCCATGGGAACTTGTCACACTCTCAGTCTACATGGGAACTGGTCACACTCATAGTCGACATTGGAACCTGTCACACTCTCAGTCTCCATGGGAACTTCTCACACTCTCTGTCTCCATGGGAACTTGTCACACTCTCAGACTCCATGGGAACATGTCACACTCTCAGTCTCCATGGGAACTTGTCACACTCTCAGTCTACATGGGACCTTGTCACACTCTCAGTCTACATGAGAACTTGTCACACTCTCAGTCTGTATGGGAAATTGTCACCCTCTCAGTCTCCATGGGAACTTGTCACACTCTCAGTCTCCATGGGAACCTGTCACACTCCCAGTCTCCATGGGAACTTGTCACACTCTCTGTCTCCATGGGAACTTGTCAAACTCTCTGTCTCCATGGGAACATGTCACACTCTCAGTCTCCATGGGAACTTGTCACACTCTCAGTCTACATGGGGACTTGTCACACTCTCAGGCTACATGAGAACTTGTCACTCTCTCAGTCTACAAGGGAACTGGTCACACTCATAGTCTACAGTGGAACCTGTCACACTCTCAGTCTCCATGGGAACTTGTCACACTCTCAGTGTACATGGGAACCTGTCACCCTCTCAGTCTCCATGGGAACTTGTCACACTCTCAGTCTACATGGGAACCTGTCACACTCACAGTCTCCATGGAAACTTGTCACACTCTCAGTCTCCATGGGAACCTGTCACATTCTCAGTCTTCATGGGAACTTGTCACACTCTCAGTCTACATGGGAACCTGTCACACCATCAGTCTCCATGGGAACTTGTCACACTCTCAGTCTACAAGGGAACTTGTCGCACTCTTAGTATCCATGGATGGGTAACTTGTCGCACTCTCAGTCTCCATGGGAACTTGTCACACTCTCAGTCTACATGGGAACTTGTCACACTCTCAGTCTACATGGGAATTTGTCACAAGCTCAGTCTCCATGGGAACTTGTCACACTCTCGGTCTCCATGGGAACTTGTCACACTCTCGGTCTCCATGGGAACTTGTCACACTCTAGGTCTCCATAGAAACTTGTCACACTCTCTGTCTCCATGGGAACTTGTCACACTCTCAGTCTCCATGGGAACTTGTCCCACTCTCAGTCTACTTGGGAACTTGTCACACTTTCAGTCTACATGGGAGCTTCTCACACTCTCAGTCTCCACGGGAACATGTCACACTCTCAGTCTCCACGGGAACTTCTCACACCCTCAGTCTCCATGAGACCTTATCACACTCTCAGTCTGCATGGGAACTTGTCACAATCTCTTTCTCCATGGCAGCTTGTCACCCTCTCAGTCTCCATGGGAACATGTCACACTCTCAGTCTCCATGGGAACTTGTCACACTCTCAGTCTATATGGGAACTTGTCACACTCTCAGTCTACATGAGAACTTGTCACACTCTCAGTCTCCATGGCAACTTCTGACACTCTCAGTCTCCGTGGGAACTTGTCACACTCTCAGTCTCCGAGGGAACTTCTCACATTCTCAGTCTCCGTGGGAACTTGTCACACTCTCAGTCTCCGTGGAAACTTGTCACACTCTCAGTCTCCATGGGAACCTGTCACACTCTCAGTCTCCGTGAGAACTTCTCACACTCTAAGTCTCCATGGGAACTTGTCAGGCGCTCAGACTCCATGGCAACTTGTCACACTCTCAGTCTACATGGGAATTTGTCACACTCTCAGCCTACATGGGAACCTGACACTCTCTCAGTCTCCATGGAAACTTGTCACACTCTCAGTCTCCATGGGAAACTGTCACACTCTCAGTCTCCATGGGAACTTGTCACACTCTCAGACTCCATGGGAACATGTCACACTCTCAGTCCACATGAGAACTTGTCACACTCGCAGTCTCCATGGGAACTTGTCACACTCTCAGTCTACCTGGGAAATTGTCACACTCTCAGTCTCCATGGAAACTTGTCACACTCTCAGTCTACTTGGGAACTTGCCACACTCTCAGTCTACATGGGAAATTGTGACACTCTCAGTCTCCATGAGACCTTGTCACACTCTCAGTCCCCATAGGAACTTGTCACACTCTCAGTCTACATGGGAACTTCTCACACTCTCTGTCTCCATGGGAACTTGTCACACTCTCAGACTCCATGGGAACATGTCACACTCTCAGTCTCCATGGGAACTTGTCACACTCTCAGTCTACATGGGACCTTGTCACACTCTCAGTCTACATGAGAACTTGTCACACTCTCAGTCTGTATGGGAAATTGTCACCCTCTCAGTCTCCATGGGAACTTGTCACACTCTCAGTCTCCATGGGAACCTGTCACACTCCCAGTCTCCATGGGAACTTGTCACACTCTCTGTCTCCATGGGAACTTGTCAAACTCTCTGTCTCCATGGGAACATGTCACACTCTCAGTCTCCATGGGAACTTGTCACACTCTCAGTCCACATGGGAACTTGTCACACTCTCAGTCTACATGAGAACTTGTCACACTCTCAGTCTCCATGAGACCTTGTCACACTCTCAGTCCCCATAGGAACTTGTCACATTCTCAGTCTACATGGGAACTTCTCACACTCTCTGTCTCCATGGGAACTTGTCACACTCTCAGACTCCATGGGAACATGTCACACTCTCAGTCCACATGAGAACTTGTCAAACTCTCAGTCTCCATGGGAACTTGTCACACTCTCAGTCTACATGGGAACTTGTCACACTCTCAGTCTCCATGGAAACTTGTCACACTCTCAGTCTATTTGGGAACTTGCCACACTCTCAGTCTACATGGGAAATTGTGACACTCTCAGTCTCCATGAGACCATGTCACACTCTCAGTCCCCATAGGAACTTGTCACACTCTTTGTCTACATGGGAACTTCTCACACTCTCTGTCTCCATGGGAACTTGACACACTATCAGACTCCATGGGAACATGTCACACTCTGAGTCTCCATGGGAACTTGTCACACTCTCAGTCTACATGGGAACTTGTCACTCTCTCAGGCTACATGAGAACTTGTCACACTCTCAGTCTGCACGGGAAATTGTCACCCTCCCAGTATCCATGGGAACTTGTCACACTCTCAGTCTACATGGGAACTGGTCACACTCATAGTCGACATTGGAACCTGTCACACTCTCAGTCTCCATGGGAACTTGTCACACTCTCAGTCTACATGGGAACCTGTCACCCTCTCAGTCTCCATGGGAACCTGTCACCCTCTCAGTCTCCATGGGAACTTGTCACACTCTCAGTCTACATGGGAACCTGTCACACTCTCAGATTCCATGGAAACTTGTCACACTCTCAGTCTGCATGGGAACCTGTCACACTCTCAGTCTCCATGGGAACTTGTCACACTCTCAGTCTACATGGGAACCTGTCACACCATCAGTCTCCATGGGAACTTGTTACACTCTCAGTCTACAAAGGAACTTGTCGCACTCTTAGTCTCCATGGATGGGTAACTTGTCGCACTCTCAGTCTCCATGGGAACTTGTCACACTCTCAGTCTACATGGGAACTTGTCACACTCTCAGTCTACATGGGAATTTGTCACACGCTCAGTCTCCATGGGAACTTGTCTCACTCTCGGTCTCCATGGGAACTTGTCACACTCTCGGTCTCCATGAGAACTTGTCACACTTTAGGTCTCCATGGAAACTTGTCACACTCTCAGTCTACATGGGAACTTCTCACACTCTCTGTCTCCATGGGAACTTGTCACACTCTCAGTCTCCATGGGAACATGTCACACTCTCAGTCCACATGAGAACTTGTCAAACTCTCAGTCTCCAACGGAACTTGTCACACTCTCAGTCTACATGGGTCTTGTCACACTCTCAGTCTCCATGGGAACTTGTCAGACTCTCAGTCTACATGGGAACTTGTCACACTCTCAGACTACATGGGAATTTGTCCCACGCTCAGTCTCCATGGGAACTTGTCACACTCTCAGTCTCCATGAGACCTTATCGCACTCTCAGTCTGCATGGGAACTTGTCACACTCTCAGTCTACAAGGGAACTTGTCACAATCTCTTTCTCCGTGGGAACTTGTCACACTCTCAGTCTCCGAGGGAACTTCTCACATTCTCAGTCTCCGTGGGAAATTGTCACACCCTCAGTCTCGGTGGAAACTTGTCACACTCTCAGTCTCCATGGGAACCTGTCACACTCTCAGTCTCCATGAGAATTTGTCACACTCTCAGTCTCCATGGGAACTTGTCACACTCTCAGTCTCCATGGGAACTTGTCACACTCTCAGTCTTCATGAGAACTTGTCAAACTCTCAGGCACCATGGGAACTTGCCAGGCGCTCAGACTCCATGGCAACTTGTCACACTCTCAGTCTACATGGGAATTTGTCACACTCTCAGTCTACATAGGAACCTGACACACTCTCAGTCTCAATGGAAACTTGTCACACTCTCAGTCTCCATGGGAACCTGTCACACTCTCAGTCTCCATGGGAACTTGTCACACTCTCAGTCTCCATGGGAACTTGTCACACTCTCAGTCCACATGAGAACTTGTCACGCTCTCAGTCTCCATGGGAACTTGTCACACTCTCAGTCTACATGGGAACTTATCACACTCTCTGTCTCCATGGAAAATTGTCACACTCTCAGTCTACTTGGGAACTTGCCACACTCTCAGACTACATGGGAAATTGTGACACTCTCAGTCTCCATGAGACCTTGTCACACTCTCAGTCTCCATCGGAACTTGTCACACTCTCAGTCTACATGGGAACTTCTCACACTCTCTGTCTCCATGGGAACTTGTCACACTCTCAGACTCCATGGGAACATGTCACACTCTCAGTCCACATGAGAACTTGTCAAACTCTCAGTCTCCATGGGAACTTGTCACACTCTCAGTCTACATGGGAACTTGTCACACTCTCAGTCTCCATGGAAACATGTCACACTCTCAGTCTACTTGGGAACTTGCCACACTCTCAGTCTACATTTGAAATTGTGACACTCTCAGTCTCCATGAGACCTTGTCACACTCTCAGTCCCCACAGGAACTTGTCACACTCTTTGTCTACATGGGAACTTCTCACACTCTCTGTCTCCATGGGAACTTGTCACACTCTCAGACTCCATGGGAACATGTCACACTCTCAGTCTCCATGGGAACTTGTCACACTCTCAGTCTACATGGGAACTTGTCACACTCTCAGTCTACATGAGAACTTGTCACACTCTCAGTCTGCATGGGAAATTGTCACACTCTCAGTCTCCATGGGAACTTGTCACACTCTCTGTCTACATGGGAACTGGTCACACTCATAGTCTACATTGGAACATGTCACACTCTCAGTCTCCATGGGAACTTGTCACACTCTCAGTCTACATGGGAACCTGTCACCCTCTCAGTCTCCATGAAAACTTGTCACACTCTCAGTCTACATGGGAACTTGTCACACTCTCAGTCTACATGGGAACCTGTCACACTCTCAGTATCCATGGAAACTTGTCACACTCTCAGTCTCCATGGGAACCTGTCACACTCTCAGTCTCCATGGGAACTTGTCACACTCTCAGTCTACATGGGATCCTGCCACACCATCAGTCTCCATGGGAACTTGTCACACTCTCAATCTACAAGGGAACTTGTCGCACTCTTAGTCTCCATGGATGGGTAACTTGTCGCACTCTCAGTCTCCATGGGAACTTGTCACACTCTCAGTCTACATGGAAACTTGTCACACTCTCAGTCCACATGGGAATTTGTCACACGCTCAGTCTCCATGGCAACTTGTCACACTCTCAGTCTACTTGGGAACTTGTCACACTTTCAGTCTACATGGGAGCTTCGCACACTCTCAGTCTCCACGGGAACATGTCACACTCTCAGTCTCCACGGGAACTTGTCACACCCTCAGTCTCCATGGGAACTTGTCACACTCTCAGTCTCCGTGGGAACTTGTCACACTCTCGGTCTACATGGGAATTTGTCACACTCTCAGTCTCCGTGAGAACTTGTCACACTCTCAGTCCACATGAGAACTTCTCACACTCTCAGTCTCCGTGAGAACTTCTCACACTCTAAGTCTCCATGGGAACTTGTCAGGCTCTCAGACTCCATGGGAACCTGTCACACTCACAGTCTCCATGGGAACTTCTCACACTCTCAGTCTCCATGGGAACCTGTCACACTCTCAGTCTCCATGGGAACTTGTCACACTCTCAGTCTACATGGGAACCTGTCACACAATCAGTCTCCATGGGAACTTGTCACACTCTCAGTCTACAAGGGAACTTGTCGCACTCTTAGTCTCCATGGATGGGGAACTTGTCGCACTCTCAGTCTCCATGGGAACTTGTCAGACTCTCAGTCTACATGGGAACTTGTCACACTCTCAGTCCACATGAGAACTTGTCAAACTCTCAGTCTCCATGGGAACTTGTCACACTCTCAGTCTACATGGGAACTTGTCACACTCTCAGTCTCCATGGAAACTTGTCACACTCTCAGTCTACTGGGGAACTTGCCACACTCTCAGTCTCCATGGCAACTTGTCACACTCTCAGACTCCATGGGAACATGTCACACTCTCAGTCTCCATGGGAACTTGTCACACTCTCAGTCTCCATGGCAACTTGTCACACTCTTGGTCTCCATGGGAACTTGTCACACTCTCGGTCTCCATGGGAACTTGTCACACTCTAGGTCTCCATGGAAACTTGTCACACTCTCAGTCTCCATGGGAACTTGTCACACTCTCAGACTCCATGGGAACATGTCACACTCTGAGTCTCCATGGGAACTTGTCACACTCTCAGTCTACATGGGAACTTGTCACACTCTCAGGCTACATGAGAACTTGTCACACTCTCAGTCTGCATGGGAAATTGTCACCCTCTCAGTCTCCATGGGAACTTGTCACACTCTCAGTCTACATGGGAACTGGTCACACTCATAGTCTACATTGGAACCCGTCACACTCTCAGTCTCCATGGGAACTTGTCACACTCTCAGTCTACATGGGAACCTGTCACCCTCTCAGTCTCCATGGGAACTTGTCACACTCTCAGTCTACATGGGAACTTGTCACACTCTCAGTCTACATGGGAACCTGTCACGCTCTCAGTCTCCATGGAAACTTGTCACACTCTCAGTCTGCATGGGAACCTGTCACACTCTCAGTCTCCATGGGAACTTGTCACACTCTCAGTCTACATGGGAACCTGTCACACCATCAGTCTCCATGGGAACTTGTCACACTCTCAGTCTACAAGGGAACTTGTCGCACTCTTAGTCTCCATTGATGGGTAACTTGTCGCACTCTCAGTCTCCATGGGAACTTGTCACACTCTCAGTCTACATGGGAATTTGTCACAAGCTCAGTCTCCATGGGAACTTGTCTCACTCTCGGTCTCCATGGGAACTTGTCACACTCTCGGTCTCCATGAGAACTTGTCACACTGTAGGTCTCCATGGAAACTTGTCACACTCTCAGTCTACATGGGAACTTCTCACACTCTCTGTCTCCATGGGAACTTGTCACACTCTCAGACTCCATGGGAACATGTAACACTCTCAGTCCACATGAGAACTTGTCAAACTCTCAGTCTCCATCGGAACTTGTCACACTCTCAGTCTACATGGGAACTTGTCACACACTCAGTCTCCATGGGAACTTGTCAGACTCTCAGTCTACATGGGAACTTGTCACACTCTCAGTCTACATGGGAATTTGTCGCACGCTCAGTCTCCATGGGAACTTGTCACACTCTCGGTCTCCATGGGAACTTGTCACGCTCTCGGGCTCCAAGGGAACTTGTCACACTCTAGGTCTCCATGGAAACTTGTCACACTCTCAGTCTCCATGGGAACTTGTCACACTCTCAGTCTCCATGAGACCTTATCGCTCTCTCAGTCTGCATGGGAACTTGTCACACTCTCAGTCTACAAGGGAACTTGTCACAATCTCTTTCTCCATGGCAGCTTGTCACACTCTCAGTCTCCATGGGAACATGTCACACTCTCAGTCTCCATGGGAACTTGTCACACTCTCAGTCTATATGGGAACTTGTCACACTCTCAGTCTACATGACAACTTGTCACACTCTCAGTCTCCATGGCAACTTCTGACACTCTCAGTCTCCGTGGGAACTTGTCACACTCTCAGTCTCCGAGGGAACTTCTCACATTCTCAGTCTCCGTGGGAAATTGTCACACTCTCAGTCTCGGTGGAAACTTGTCACACTCTCAGTCTCCATGGGAACCTGTCACACTCTCAGTCTCCATGAGAATTTGTCACACTCTCAGTCTCCATGGGAACTTGTCACACTCTCAGTCTCCATGGCAACTTGTCACACTCTCAGTCTTCATGAGAACTTGTCACACTCTCAGGCACCATGGGAACTTGCCAGGCGCTCAGACTCCATGGCAACTTGTCACACTCTCAGTCTACATGGGAATTTGTCACACTCTCAGTCTACATAGGAACCTGACACACTCTCAGTCTCCATGGAAACTTGTCACACTCTCAGTCTCCATGGGAACCTGTCACACTCTCAGTCTCCATGGGAACTTGTCACACTCTCAGTCTGCATGGGAACTTGTCACACTCTCAGTCCACATGAGAGCTTGTCACACTCTCAGTCTCCATGGGAACTTGTCACACTCTCAGTCTACATGGGAACTTATCACACTCTCAGTCTCCATGGAAAATTGTCACACTCTCAGTCTACTTGGGAACTTGCCACACTCTCAGACTACATGGGAAATTGTGACACTCTCAGTCTCCATGAGACCTTGTCACACTCTCAGTCCCCATCGGAACTTGTCACACTCTCAGTCTACATGGGAACTTCTCACACTCTCTGTCTCCATGGGAACTTGTCACACTCTCAGACTCCATGGGAACATGTCACACTCTCAGTCCACATGAGAACTTGTCAAACTCTCAGTCTCCATGGGAACTTGTCACACTCTCAGTCTCCATGGAAACTTGTCACACTCTCAGTCTACTTGGGAACTTGCCACACTCTCAGTCTACATTTGAAATTGTGACACTCTCAGTCTCCATGAGACCTTGTCACACTCTCAGTCCCCACAGGAACTTGTCACACTCTTTGTCTACATGGGAACTTCTCACACTCTCTGTCTCCATGGGAACTTGTCACACTCTCAGACTCCATGGGAACATGTCACACTCTCAGTCTCCATGGGAACTTGTCACACTCTCAGTCTACATGGGAACTTGTCACACTCTCAGTCTCCATGGAAACTTGTCACACTCTCAGTCTACTTGGGAACTTGCGACACTCTCAGTCTACATTTGAAATTGTGACACTCTCAGTCTCCATGAGACCTTCTCACACTCTCAGTCCCCACAGGGACTTGTCACACTCTTTGTCTCCATGGGAACTTGTCGCACTCTCAGACTCCATGGGAACATGTCACACTCCCAGTCTCCATGGGAACTTGTCACACTCTCAGTCTGCATGGGAAATTGTCACCCTCTCAGCCTCCATGGGAACATGTCACACTCTCAGTCTACATGGGAACCTGTCACCCTCTCAGTCTCCATGGGAACTTGTCACACTCTCAGTCTACATGGGAACTTGTCACACTCTCTGTCTACATGGGAACCTGTCACACTCTCAGTCTCCATGGAAACTTGTCACACTCTCAGTCTACATGGGAACCTGTCACACTCTCAGTCTCCATGGGAACTTGTCACACTCTCAGTCTACATGGGAACCTGCCACACCATCAGTCTCCATGGGAACTTGTCACACTCTCAGTCTACAAGGGAACTTGTCGCACTCTTAGTCTCCATGGATGGGTAACTTGTCGCACTCTCAGTCTCCATGGGAACTTGTCACACTCTCAGTCTACATGGAAACTTGTCACACTCTCAGTCCACATGGGAATTTGTCTCACGCTCAGTCTCCATGGCAACTTGTCACACTCTCGGTCTCCATGGGAACTTGTCACACTCTCGGTCTCCATGGGAACTTGTCACACTCTAGGTCTCCATGGAAACTTGTCACACTCTCAGTCTCCATGGGAACTTGTCACACTCTCAGACTCCATGGGAACATGTCACACTCTGAGTCTCCATGGGAACTTGTCACACTCTCAGTCTACATGGGAACTTGTCACACTCTCAGGCTACATGACAACTTCTCACACTCTCAGTCTGCACGGGAAATTGTCACCCTCTCAGTCTCCATGGGAACTTGTCACACTCTCAGTCTACATGGGAACTGGTCACACTCATAGTCTACATGGGAACCTGTCACACTCTCAGTCTCCATGGGAACTTGTCACACTCTCAGTCTACATGGGAACCTGTCACCCTCTCAGTCTCCATGGGAACTTGTCACACTCTCAGTCTACATGGGAACTTGTCACACTCTCAGTCTACATGGGAACCTGTCACACTCTCAGTCTCCATGGAAACTTGTCACACTCTCAGTCTGCATGGGAACCTGTCACACTCTCAGTCTCCATGGGAACTTCTCACACTCTCAGTCTACATGGGAACCTGTCACACCATCAGTCTCCATGGGAACTTGTCACACTCTCAGTCTACAAGGGAACTTGTCGCACTCTTAGTCTCCATGGATGGGTAACTTGTCGCACTCTAAGTCTCCATGGGAACTTGTCACACTCTCAGTCTACATGGGAACTTGTCACACTCTCAGTCTACATGGGAATTTGTCACACGCTCAGTCTCCATGGGAACTTGTCTCACTCTCGGTCTCCATGGGAACTTGTCACACTCTCGGTCTCCATGAGAACTTGTCACACTGTAGGTCTCCATAGAAACTTGTCACACTCTCAGTCTACATGGGAACTTCTCACAGTCTCTGTCTCCATGGGAACTTGTCACACTCTCAGACTCCATGGGAACATGTCACACTCTCAGTCCACATGAGAACTTGTCAAACTCTCAGTCTCCATCGGAACTTGTCACACTCTCAGTCTCCATGGGAACTTGTCGCACTCTCAGACTCCATGGGAACATGTCACACTCCCAGTCTCCATGGGAACTTGTCACACTCTCAGTCTGCATGGGAAATTGTCACCCTCTCAGCCTCCATGGGAACATGTCACACTCTCAGTCTACATGGGAACCTGTCACCCTCTCAGTCTCCATGGGAACTTGTCACACTCTCAGTCTACATGGGAACTTGTCACACTCTCAGTCTACATGGGAACCTGTCACACTCTCAGTCTCCATGGAAACTTGTCACACTCTCAGTCTACATGGGAACCTGTCACACTCTCAGTCTCCATGGGAACTTGTCACACTCTCAGTCTACATGGGAACCTGCCACACCATCAGTCTCCATGGGAACTTGTCACACTCTCAGTCTACAAGGGAACTTGTCGCACTCTTAGTCTCCATGGATGGGTAACTTGTTGCACTCTCAGTCTCCATGGGAACTTGTCACACTCTCAGTCTACATGGAAACTTGTCACACCCTCAGTCCACATGGGAATTTGTCTCACGCTCAGTCTCCATGGCAACTTGTCACACTCTCGGTCTCCATGGGAACTTGTCACACTCTCGGTCTCCATGGGAACTTGTCACACTCTAGGTCTCCATGGAAACTTGTCACACTCTCAGTCTCCATGGGAACTTGTCACACTCTCAGACTCCATGGGAACATGTCACACTCTGAGTCTCCATGGGAACTTGTCACACTCTCAGTCTACATGGGAACTTGTCACACTCTCAGGCTACATGACAACTTCTCACACTCTCAGTCTGCACGGGAAATTGTCACCCTCTCAGTCTCCATGGGAACTTGTCACACTCTCAGTCTACATGGGAACTGGTCACACTCATAGTCTACATGGGAAACTGTCACACTCTCAGTCTCCATGGGAACTTGTCACACTCTCAGTCTACATGGGAACCTGTCACCCTCTCAGTCTCCATGGGAACTTGTCACACTCTCAGTCTACATGGGAACTTGTCACACTCTCAGTCTACATGGGAACCTGTCACACTCTCAGTCTCCATGGAAACTTGTCACACTCTCAGTCTGCATGGGAACCTGTCACACTCTCAGTCTACATGGGAACCTGTCACACCATCAGTCTCCATGGGAACTTGTCACACTCTCAGTCTACAAGGGAACTTGTCGCACTCTTAGTCTCCATGGATGGGTAACTTGTCGTACTCTAAGTCTCCATGGGAACTTGTCACACTCTCAGTCTACATGGGAACTTGTCACACTCTCAGTCTACATGGGAATTTGTCACACGCTCAGTCTCCATGGGAACTTGTCTCACTCTCGGTCTCCATGGGAACTTGTCACACTCTCGGTCTCCATGAGAACTTGTCACACTGTAGGTCTCCATAGAATCTTGTCACACTCTCAGTCTACATGGGAACTTCTCACACTCTCTGTCTCCATGGGAACTTGTCACACTCTCAGACTCCATGGGAACATGTCACACTCTCAGTCCACATGAGAACTTGTCAAACTCTCAGTCTCCATCGGAACTTGTCACACTCTCAGTCTACATGGGAACTTGTCACACTCTCAGTCTCCATGGGAACTTGTCAGACTCTCAGTCTACATGGGAACTTGTCACACTCTCAGTCTACATGGGAATTTGTCGCACGCTCAGTCTCCATGGGAACTTGTCACACTCTCGGTCTCCATGGGAACTTGTCACGCTCTCGGGCTCCAAGGGAACTTGTCACACTCTAGGTCTCCATGGAAACTTGTCACACTCTCAGTCTCCATGGGAACTTGTCACACTCTCAGTCTCCATGAGACCTTATCGCACTCTCAGTCTGCATGGGAACTTGTCACACTCTCAGTCTACATGAGAACTTGTCACACTCTCAGTCTCCATGAGACCTTGTCACACTCTCAGTCCCCATAGGAACTTGTCACATTCTCAGTCTACATGGGAACTTCTCACACTCTCTGTCTCCATGGGAACTTGTCACACTCTCAGACTCCATGGGAACATGTCACACTCTCAGTCCACATGAGAACTTGTCAAACTCTCAGTCTCCATGGGAATTTGTCACACTCTCAGTCTACATGGGAACTTGTCACACTCTCAGTCTCCATGGAAACTTGTCACACTCTCAGTCTACTTGGGAACTTGCCACACTCTCAGTCTACATGGGAAATTGTGACACTCTCAGTCTCCATGAGACCATGTCACACTCTCAGTCCCCATAGGAACTTGTCACACTCTTTGTCTACATGGGAACTTCTCACACTCTCTGTCTCCATGGGAACTTGTCACACTCTCAGACTCCATGGGAACATGTCACACTCTGAGTCTCCATGGGAACTTGTCACACTCTCAGTCTACATGGGAACTTGTCACACTCTCAGGCTACATGAGAACTTGTCACACTCTCAGTCTGCACGGGAAATTGTCACCCTCTCAGTATCCATGGGAACTTGTCACACTCTCAGTCTACATGGGAACTGGTCACACTCATAGTCGACATTGGAACCTGTCACACTCTCAGTCTCCATGGGAACTTGTCACACTCTCAGTCTACATGGGAAACCTGTCACCCTCTCAGTCTCCAAGGGAACTTGTCACACTCTCAGTCTACATGGGAACTTGTCACACTCTCAGTCTACATGGGAACCTGTCACACTCTCAGATTCCATGGAAACTTGTCACACTCTCAGTCTGCATGGGAACCTGTCACACTCTCAGTCTCCATGGGAACTTGTCACACTCTCAGTCTACATGGGAACCTGTCACACCATTAGTCTCCATGGGAACTTGTTACACTCTCAGTCTACAAGGGAACTTGTCGCACTCTTAGTCTCCATGGATGGGTAACTTGTCGCACTCTCAGTCTCCATGGGAACTTGTCACGCTCTCAGTCTACATGGGAATTTGTCACACTCTTTGTCTACATGGGAACTTCTCACACTCTCTGTCCTCCATGGGAACTTGTCACACTCTCAGACTCCATGGGAACATGTCACACTCTGAGTCTCCATGGGAACTTGTCACACTCTCAGTCTACATGGGAACTTGTCACACTCTCAGGCTACATGAGAACTTGTCACACTCTCAGTCTGCACGGGAAATTGTCACCCTCTCAGTATCCATGGGAACTTGTCACACTCTCAGTCTACATGGGAACTGGTCACACTCATAGTCGACATTGGAACCTGTCACACTCTCAGTCTCCATGGGAACTTGTCACACTCTCAGTCTACATGGGAACCTGTCACCCTCTCAGTCTCCATGGGAACTTGTCACACTCTCAGTCTACATGGGAACTTGTCACACTCTCAGTCTACATGGGAACCTGTCACACTCTCAGATTCCATGGAAACTTGTCACACTCTCAGTCTGCATGGGAACCTGTCACACTCTCAGTCTCCATGGGAACTTGTCACACTCTCAGTCTACATGGGAACCTGTCACACCATTAGTCTCCATGGGAACTTGTTACACTCTCAGTCTACAAGGGAACTTGTCGCACTCTTAGTCTCCATGGATGGGTAACTTGTCGCACTCTCAGTCTCCATGGGAACTTGTCACACTCTCAGTCTACATGGGAACTTGTCACACTCTCAGTCTACATGGGAATTTGTCACACGCTCAGTCTCCATGGGAATTTGTCACACGCTCAGTCTCCATGGGAACTTGTCTCACTCTCGGTCTCCATGGGAACTTGTCACACTCTCGGTCTCCATGAGAACTTGTCACACTGTAGGTCTCCATAGAAACTTGTCACACTCTCAGTCTACATGGGAACTTCTCACAGTCTCTGTCTCCATGGGAACTTGTCACACTCTCAGACTCCATGGGAACATGTCACACTCTCAGTCCACATGAGAACTTGTCAAACTCTCAGTCTCCATCGGAACTTGTCACACTCTCAGTCTCCATGGGAACTTGTCGCACTCTCAGACTCCATGGGAACATGTCACACTCCCAGTCTCCATGGGAACTTGTCACACTCTCAGTCTGCATGGGAAATTGTCACCCTCTCAGCCTCCATGGGAACATGTCACACTCTCAGTCTACATGGGAACCTGTCACCCTCTCAGTCTCCATGGGAACTTGTCACACTCTCAGTCTACATGGGAACTTGTCACACTCTCAGTCTACATGGGAACCTGTCACACTCTCAGTCTCCATGGAAACTTGTCACACTCTCAGTCTACATGGGAACCTGTCACACTCTCAGTCTCCATGGGAACTTGTCACACTCTCAGTCTACATGGGAACCTGCCACACCATCAGTCTCCATGGGAACTTGTCACACTCTCAGTCTACAAGGGAACTTGTCGCACTCTTAGTCTCCATGGATGGGTAACTTGTCGCACTCTCAGTCTCCATGGGAACTTGTCACACTCTCAGTCTACATGGAAACTTGTCACACTCTCAGTCCACATGGGAATTTGTCTCACGCTCAGTCTCCATGGCAACTTGTCACACTCTCGGTCTCCATGGGAACTTGTCACACTCTCGGTCTCCATGGGAACTTGTCACACTCTAGGTCTCCATGGAAACTTGTCACACTCTCAGTCTCCATGGGAACTTGTCACACTCTCAGACTCCATGGGAACATGTCACACTCTGAGTCTCCATGGGAACTTGTCACACTCTCAGTCTACATGGGAACTTGTCACACTCTCAGGCTACATGACAACTTCTCACACTCTCAGTCTGCACGGGAAATTGTCACCCTCTCAGTCTCCATGGGAACTTGTCACACTCTCAGTCTACATGGGAACTGGTCACACTCATAGTCTACATGGGAAACTGTCACACTCTCAGTCTCCATGGGAACTTGTCACACTCTCAGTCTACATGGGAACCTGTCACCCTCTCAGTCTCCATGGGAACTTGTCACACTCTCAGTCTACATGGGAACTTGTCACACTCTCAGTCTACATGGGAACCTGTCACACTCTCAGTCTCCATGGAAACTTGTCACACTCTCAGTCTGCATGGGAACCTGTCACACTCTCAGTCTCCATGGGAACTTCTCACACTCTCAGTCTACATGGGAACCTGTCACACCATCAGTCTCCATGGGAACTTGTCACACTCTCAGTCTACAAGGGAACTTGTCGCACTCTTAGTCTCCATGGATGGGTAACTTGTCGTACTCTAAGTCTCCATGGGAACTTGTCACACTCTCAGTCTACATGGGAACTTGTCACACTCTCAGTCTACATGGGAATTTGTCACACGCTCAGTCTCCATGGGAACTTGTCTCACTCTCGGTCTCCATGGGAACTTGTCACACTCTCGGTCTCCATGAGAACTTGTCACACTGTAGGTCTCCATAGAATCTTGTCACACTCTCAGTCTACATGGGAACTTCTCACACTCTCTGTCTCCATGGGAACTTGTCACACTCTCAGACTCCATGGGAACATGTCACACTCTCAGTCCACATGAGAACTTGTCAAACTCTCAGTCTCCATCGGAACTTGTCACACTCTCAGTCTACATGGGAACTTGTCACACTCTCAGTCTCCATGGGAACTTGTCAGACTCTCAGTCTACATGGGAACTTGTCACACTCTCAGTCTACATGGGAATTTGTCGCACGCTCAGTCTCCATGGGAACTTGTCACACTCTCGGTCTCCATGGGAACTTGTCACGCTCTCGGGCTCCAAGGGAACTTGTCACACTCTAGGTCTCCATGGAAACTTGTCACACTCTCAGTCTCCATGGGAACTTGTCACACTCTCAGTCTCCATGAGACCTTATCGCACTCTCAGTCTGCATGGGAACTTGTCACACTCTCAGTCTACATGAGAACTTGTCACACTCTCAGTCTCCATGAGACCTTGTCACACTCTCAGTCCCCATAGGAACTTGTCACATTCTCAGTCTACATGGGAACTTCTCACACTCTCTGTCTCCATGGGAACTTGTCACACTCTCAGACTCCATGGGAACATGTCACACTCTCAGTCCACATGAGAACTTGTCAAACTCTCAGTCTCCATGGGAATTTGTCACACTCTCAGTCTACATGGGAACTTGTCACACTCTCAGTCTCCATGGAAACTTGTCACACTCTCAGTCTACTTGGGAACTTGCCACACTCTCAGTCTACATGGGAAATTGTGACACTCTCAGTCTCCATGAGACCATGTCACACTCTCAGTCCCCATAGGAACTTGTCACACTCTTTGTCTACATGGGAACTTCTCACACTCTCTGTCTCCATGGGAACTTGTCACACTCTCAGACTCCATGGGAACATGTCACACTCTGAGTCTCCATGGGAACTTGTCACACTCTCAGTCTACATGGGAACTTGTCACACTCTCAGGCTACATGAGAACTTGTCACACTCACAGTCTGCACGGGAAATTGTCACCCTCTCAGTATCCATGGGAACTTGTCACACTCTCAGTCTACATGGGAACTGGTCACACTCATAGTCGACATTGGAACCTGTCACACTCTCAGTCTCCATGGGAACTTGTCACACTCTCAGTCCACATGGGAACCTGTCACCCTCTCAGTCTCCATGGGAACTTGTCACACTCTCAGTCTACATGGGAACTTGTCACACTCTCAGTCTACATGGGAACCTGTCACACTCTCAGATTCCATGGAAACTTGTCACACTCTCAGTCTGCATGGGAACCTGTCACACTCTCAGTCTCCATGGGAACTTGTCACACTCTCAGTCTACATGGGAACCTGTCACACCATTAGTCTCCATGGGAACTTGTTACACTCTCAGTCTACAAGGGAACTTGTCGCACTCTTAGTCTCCATGGATGGGTAACTTGTCGCACTCTCAGTCTCCATGGGAACTTGTCACGCTCTCAGTCTACATGGGAACTTGTCACACTCTCAGTCTACATGGGAATTTGTCACACGCTCAGTCTCCATGGGAACTTGTCACACTCTCGGTCTCCATGGGAACTTGTCACAGTCTAGGTCTCCATGGAAACTTGTCACACTCTCAGTCTCCATGGGAACTTGTCACACTCTCAGACTCCATGGGAACATGTCACACTCTGAGTCTCCATGGGAACTTGTCACACTCTCAGTCTACATGGGAACTTGTCACACTCTCAGGCTACATGACAACTTCTCACACTCTCAGTCTGCACGGGAAATTGTCACCCTCTCAGTCTCCATGGGAACTTGTCACACTCTCAGTCTACATGGGAACTGGTCACACTCATAGTCTACATGGGAAACTGTCACACTCTCAGTCTCCATGGGAACTTGTCACACTCTCAGTCTACATGGGAACCTGTCACCCTCTCAGTCTCCATGGGAACTTGTCACACTCTCAGTCTACATGGGAACTTGTCACACTCTCAGTCTACATGGGAACCTGTCACACTCTCAGTCTCCATGGAAACTTGTCACACTCTCAGTCTGCATGGGAACCTGTCACACTCTCAGTCTCCATGGGAACTTCTCACACTCTCAGTCTACATGGGAACCTGTCACACCATCAGTCTCCATGGGAACTTGTCACACTCTCAGTCTACAAGGGAACTTGTCGCACTCTTAGTCTCCATGGATGGGTAACTTGTCGCACTCTAAGTCTCCATGGGAACTTGTCACACTCTCAGTCTACATGGGAACTTGTCACACTCTCAGTCTACATGGGAATTTGTCACACGCTCAGTCTCCATGGGAACTTGTCTCACTCTCGGTCTCCATGGGAACTTGTCACACTCTCGGTCTCCATGAGAACTTGTCACACTGTAGGTCTCCATAGAATCTTGTCACACTCTCAGTCTACATGGGAACTTCTCACACTCTCTGTCTCCATGGGAACTTGTCACACTCTCAGACTCCATGGGAACATGTCACACTCTCAGTCCACATGAGAACTTGTCAAACTCTCAGTCTCCATCGGAACTTGTCACACTCTCAGTCTACATGGGAACTTGTCACACTCTCAGTCTCCATGGGAACTTGTCAGACTCTCAGTCTACATGGGAACTTGTCACACTCTCAGTCTACATGGGAATTTGTCGCACGCTCAGTCTCCATGGGAACTTGTCACACTCTCGGTCTCCATGGGAACTTGTCACGCTCTCGGGCTCCAAGGGAACTTGTCACACTCTAGGTCTCCATGGAAACTTGTCACACTCTCAGTCTCCATGGGAACTTGTCACACTCTCAGTCTCCATGAGACCTTATCGCACTCTCAGTCTGCATGGGAACTTGTCACACTCTCAGTCTACATGAGAACTTGTCACACTCTCAGTCTCCATGAGACCTTGTCACACTCTCAGTCCCCATAGGAACTTGTCACATTCTCAGTCTACATGGGAACTTCTCACACTCTCTGTCTCCATGGGAACTTGTCACACTCTCAGACTCCATGGGAACATGTCACACTCTCAGTCCACATGAGAACTTGTCAAACTCTCAGTCTCCATGGGAACTTGTCACACTCTCAGTCTACATGGGAACTTGTCACACTCTCAGTCTCCATGGAAACTTGTCACACTCTCAGTCTACTTGGGAACTTGCCACACTCTCAGTCTACATGGGAAATTGTGACACTCTCAGTCTCCATGAGACCATGTCACACTCTCAGTCCCCATAGGAACTTGTCACACTCTTTGTCTACATGGGAACTTCTCACACTCTCTGTCTCCATGGGAACTTGTCACACTCTCAGACTCCATGGGAACATGTCACACTCTGAGTCTCCATGGGAACTTGTCACACTCTCAGTCTACATGGGAACTTGTCACACTCTCAGGCTACATGAGAACTTGTCACACTCTCAGTCTGCACGGGAAATTGTCACCCTCTCAGTATCCATGGGAACTTGTCACACTCTCAGTCTACATGGGAACTGGTCACACTCATAGTCGACATTGGAACCTGTCACACTCTCAGTCTCCATGGGAACTTGTCACACTCTCAGTCTACATGGGAACCTGTCACCCTCTCAGTCTCCATGGGAACTTGTCACACTCTCAGTCTACATGGGAACTTGTCACACTCTCAGTCTACATGGGAACCTGTCACACTCTCAGATTCCATGGAAACTTGTCACACTCTCAGTCTGCATGGGAACCTGTCACACTCTCAGTCTCCATGGGAACTTGTCACACTCTCAGTCTACATGGGAACCTGTCACACCATTAGTCTCCATGGGAACTTGTTACACTCTCAGTCTACAAGGGAACTTGTCGCACTCTTAGTCTCCATGGATGGGTAACTTGTCGCACTCTCAGTCTCCATGGGAACTTGTCACACTCTCAGTCTACATGGGAACTTGTCACACTCTCAGTCTACATGGGAATTTGTCACACGCTCAGTCTCCATGGGAACTTGTCTCACTCTCGGTCTCCATGGGAACTTGTCACACTCTCGGTCTCCATGAGAACTTGTCACACTTTAGGTCTCCATGGAAACTTGTCACACTCTCAGTCTACATGGGAACTTCTCACACTCTCTGTCTCCATGGGAACTTGTCACACTCTCAGACTCCATGGGAACATGTCACACTCTCAGTCCACATGAGAACTTGTCAAACTCTCAGTCTCCAACGGAACTTGTCACACTCTCAGTCTACATGGGTCTTGTCACACTCTCAGTCTCCATGGGAACTTGTCAGACTCTCAGTCTACATGGGAACTTGTCACACTCTCAGACTACATGGGAATTTGTCCCACGCTCAGTCTCCATGGGAACTTGTCACACTCTCGGTCTCCATGGGAACTTGTCACGCTCTCGGTCTCCAAGGGAACTTGTCACACTCTAGGTCTCCACGGAAACTTGTCCCACTCTCAGTCTCCATGGGAACTTGTCACACTCTCAGTCTCCATGAGACCTTATCGCACTCTCAGTCTGCATGGGAACTTGTCACACTCTCAGTCTCCATGGGAACTTGTCACACTCTCAGTCTCCATGGGAACTTGTCACACTCTCAGTCTTCATGAGAACTTGTCAAACTCTCAGGCACCATGGGAACTTGCCAGGCGCTCAGACTCCATGGCAACTTGTCACACTCTCAGTCTACATGGGAATTTGTCACACTCTCAGTCTACATAGGAACCTGACACACTCTCAGTCTCAATGGAAACTTGTCACACTCTCAGTCTCCATGGGAACCTGTCACACTCTCAGTCTCCATGGGAACTTGTCACACTCTCAGTCTCCATGGGAACTTGTCACACTCTCAGTCCACATGAGAACTTGTCACGCTCTCAGTCTCCATGGGAACTTGTCACACTCTCAGTCTACATGGGAACTTATCACACTCTCTGTCTCCATGGAAAATTGTCACACTCTCAGTCTACTTGGGAACTTGCCACACTCTCAGACTACATGGGAAATTGTGACACTCTCAGTCTCCATGAGACCTTGTCACACTCTCAGTCTCCATCGGAACTTGTCACACTCTCAGTCTACATGGGAACTTCTCACACTCTCTGTCTCCATGGGAACTTGTCACACTCTCAGACTCCATGGGAACATGTCACACTCTCAGTCCACATGAGAACTTGTCAAACTCTCAGTCTCCATGGGAACCTGTCACACTCTCAGTCTACATGGGAACTTGTCACACTCTCAGTCTCCATGGAAACATGTCACACTCTCAGTCTACTTGGGAACTTGCCACACTCTCAGTCTACATTTGAAATTGTGACACTCTCAGTCTCCATGAGACCTTGTCACACTCTCAGTCCCCACAGGAACTTGTCACACTCTTTGTCTACATGGGAACTTCTCACACTCTCTGTCTCCATGGGAACTTGTCACACTCTCAGACTCCATGGGAACATGTCACACTCTCAGTCTCCATGGGAACTTGTCACACTCTCAGTCTACATGGGAACTTGTCACACTCTCAGTCTACATGAGAACTTGTCACACTCTCAGTCTGCATGGGAAATTGTCACACTCTCAGTCTCCATGGGAACTTGTCACACTCTCTGTCTACATGGGAACTGGTCACACTCATAGTCTACACTGGAACATGTCACACTCTCAGTCTCCATGAACTTGTCACACTCTCAGTCTACATGGGAACCTGTCACCCTCTCAGTCTCCATGGGAACTTGTCACACTCTCAGTCTACATGGGAACTTGTCACACTCTCAGTCTACATGGGAACCTGTCACACTCTCAGTATCCATGGAAACTTGTCACACTCTCAGTCTCCATGGGAACCTGTCACACTCTCAGTCTCCATGGGAACTTGTCACACTCTCAGTCTACATGGGATCCTGCCACACCATCAGTCTCCATGGGAACTTGTCACACTCTCAATCTACAAGGGAACTTGTCGCACTCTTAGTCTCCATGGATGGGTAACTTGTCGCACTCTCAGTCTCCATGGGAACTTGTCACACTCTCAGTCTACATGGAAACTTGTCACACTCTCAGTCCACATGGGAATTTGTCACACGCTCAGTCTCCATGGCAACTTGTCACACTCTCAGTCTACTTGGGAACTTGTCACACTTTCAGTCTACAAGGGAGCTTCGCACACTCTCAGTCTCCACGGGAACATGTCACACTCTCAGTCTCCACGGGAACTTGTCACACCCTCAGTCTCCATGGGAACTTGTCACACTCTCAGTCTCCGTGGGAACTTGTCACACTCTCGGTCTACATGGGAATTTGTCACACTCTCAGTCTCCATGAGAACTTGTCACACTCTCAGTCCACATGAGAACTTCTCACACTCTCAGTCTCCGTGAGAACTTCTCACACTCTAAGTCTCCATGGGAACTTGCCAGGCTCTCAGACTCCATGGGAACCTGTCACACTCACAGTCTCCATGGGAACCTCTCACACTCTCAGTCTCCATGGGAACCTGTCACACTCTCAGTCTCCATGGGAACTTGTCACACTCTCAGTCTACATGGGAACCTGTCACACAATCAGTCTCCATGGGAACTTGTCACACTCTCAGTCTACAAGGGAACTTGTCGCACTCTTAGTCTCCATGGATGGGGAACTTGTCGCACTCTCAGTCTCCATGGGAACTTGTCAGACTCTCAGTCTACATGGGAACTTGTCACACTCTCAGTCTACATGGGAATTTGTCACACGCACAGTCCCCATCGGAACATGTCACACTCTCTGTCTACATGGGAACTTCTCACACTCTCTGTCTCCATGGGAACTTGTCAGACTCTCAGTCCACATGAGAACTTGTCAAACTCTCAGTCTCCATGGGAACTTGTCACACTCTCAGTCTACATGGGAACTTGTCACACTCTCAGTCTCCATGGAAACTTGTCACACTCTCAGTCTACTTGGGAACTTGCCACACTCTCAGTCTCCATGGCAACTTGTCACACTCTCAGACTCCATGGGAACATGTCACACTCTCAGTCTCCATGGGAACTTGTCACACTCTCAGTCTCCATGGCAACTTGTCACACTCTTGGTCTCCATGGGAACTTGTCACACTCTCGGTCTCCATGGGAACTTGTCACACTCTAGGTCTCCATGGAAACTTGTCACACTCTCAGTCTCCATGGGAACTTGTCACACTCTCAGACTCCATGGGAACATGTCACACTCTGAGTCTCCATGGGAACTTGTCACACTCTCAGTCTACATGGGAACTTGTCACACTCTCAGCCTACATGAGAACTTGTCACACTCTCAGTCTGCATGGGAAATTGTCACCCTCTCAGTCTCCATGGGAACTTGTCACACTCTCAGTCTACATGGGAACTGGTCACACTCATAGTCTACATTGGAACCCGTCACACTCTCAGTCTCCATGGGAACTTGTCACACTCTCAGTCTACATGGGAACCTGTCACCCTCTCAGTCTCCATGGGAACTTGTCACACTCTCAGTCTACATGGGAACTTGTCACACTCTCAGTCTACATGGGAACCTGTCACGCTCTCAGTCTCCATGGAAACTTGTCACACTCTCAGTCTGCATGGGAACCTGTCACACTCTCAGTCTCCATGGGAACTTGTCACACTCTCAGTCTACATGGGAACCTGTCACACCATCAGTCTCCATGGGAACTTGTCACACTCTCAGTCTACAAGGGAACTTGTCGCACTCTTAGTCTCCATGGATGGGTAACTTGTCGCACTCTCAGTCTCCATGGCAACTTGTCACACTCTCAGTCTACATGGGAATTTGTCACACGCTCAGTCTCCATGGGAACTTGTCACACTCTCGGTCTCCATGGGAACTTGTCACGCTCTCGGTCTCCAAGGGAACTTGTCACACTCTAGGTCTCCATGGAAACTTGTCCCACTCTCAGTCTCCATGGGAACTTGTCACACTCTCAGTCTCCATGAGACCTTATCGCACTCTCAGTCTGCATGGGAACTTGTCACACTCTCAGTCTCCATGGGAACTTGTCACACTCTCAGTCTCCATGGGAACTTGTCACACTCTCAGTCTTCATGAGAACTTGTCAAACTCTCAGGCACCATGGGAACTTGCCAGGCGCTCAGACTCCATGGCAACTTGTCACACTCTCAGTCTACATGGGAATTTGTCACACTCTCAGTCTACATAGGAACCTGACACACTCTCAGTCTCAATGGAAACTTGTCACACTCTCAGTCTCCATGGGAACCTGTCACACTCTCAGTCTCCATGGGAACTTGTCACACTCTCAGTCTCCATGGGAACTTGTCACACTCTCAGTCCACATGAGAACTTGTCACGCTCTCAGTCTCCATGGGAACTTGTCACACTCTCAGTCTACATGGGAACTTATCACACTCTCTGTCTCCATGGAAAATTGTCACACTCTCAGTCTACTTGGGAACTTGCCACACTCTCAGACTACATGGGAAATTGTGACACTCTCAGTCTCCATGAGACCTTGTCACACTCTCAGTCTCCATCGGAACTTGTCACACTCTCAGTCTACATGGGAACTTCTCACACTCTCTGTCTCCATGGGAACTTGTCACACTCTCAGACTCCATGGGAACATGTCACACTCTCAGTCCACATGAGAACTTGTCAAACTCTCAGTCTCCATGGGAACCTGTCACACTCTCAGTCTACATGGGAACTTGTCACACTCTCAGTCTCCATGGAAACATGTCACACTCTCAGTCTACTTGGGAACTTGCCACACTCTCAGTCTACATTTGAAATTGTGACACTCTCAGTCTCCATGAGACCTTGTCACACTCTCAGTCCCCACAGGAACTTGTCACACTCTTTGTCTACATGGGAACTTCTCACACTCTCTGTCTCCATGGGAACTTGTCACACTCTCAGACTCCATGGGAACATGTCACACTCTCAGTCTCCATGGGAACTTGTCACACTCTCAGTCTACATGGGAACTTGTCACACTCTCAGTCTACATGAGAACTTGTCACACTCTCAGTCTGCATGGGAAATTGTCACACTCTCAGTCTCCATGGGAACTTGTCACACTCTCTGTCTACATGGGAACTGGTCACACTCATAGTCTACATTGGAACATGTCACACTCTCAGTCTCCATGGGAACTTGTCACACTCTCAGTCTACATGGGAACCTGTCACCCTCTCAGTCTCCATGGGAACTTGTCACACTCTCAGTCTACATGGGAACTTGTCACACTCTCAGTCTACATGGGAACCTGTCACACTCTCAGTATCCATGGAAACTTGTCACACTCTCAGTCTCCATGGGAACCTGTCACACTCTCAGTCTCCATGGGAACTTGTCACACTCTCAGTCTACATGGGATCCTGCCACACCATCAGTCTCCATGGGAACTTGTCACACTCTCAATCTACAAGGGAACTTGTCGCACTCTTAGTCTCCATGGATGGGTAACTTGTCGCACTCTCAGTCTCCATGGGAACTTGTCACACTCTCAGTCTACATGGAAACTTGTCACACTCTCAGTCCACATGGGAATTTGTCACACGCTCAGTCTCCATGGCAACTTGTCACACTCTCAGTCTACTTGGGAACTTGTCACACTTTCAGTCTACATGGGAGCTTCGCACACTCTCAGTCTCCACGGGAACATGTCACACTCTCAGTCTCCACGGGAACTTGTCACACCCTCAGTCTCCATGGGAACTTGTCACACTCTCAGTCTCCGTGGGAACTTGTCACACTCTCGGTCTACATGGGAATTTGTCACACTCTCAGTCTCCATGAGAACTTGTCACACTCTCAGTCCACATGAGAACTTCTCACACTCTCAGTCTCCGTGAGAACTTCTCACACTCTAAGTCTCCATGGGAACTTGCCAGGCTCTCAGACTCCATGGGAACCTGTCACACTCACAGTCTCCATGGGAACTTCTCACACTCTCAGTCTCCATGGGAACCTGTCACACTCTCAGTCTCCATGGGAACTTGTCACACTCTCAGTCTACATGGGAACCTGTCACACAATCAGTCTCCATGGGAACTTGTCACACTCTCAGTCTACAAGGGAACTTGTCGCACTCTTAGTCTCCATTGATGGGGAACTTGTCGCACTCTCAGTCTCCATGGGAACTTGTCAGACTCTCAGTCTACATGGGAACTTGTCACACTCTCAGTCTACATGGGAATTTGTCACACGCACAGTCCCCATCGGAACTTGTCACACTCTCTGTCTACATGGGAACTTCTCACACTCTCTGTCTCCATGGGAACTTGTCACACTCTCAGTCCACATGAGAACTTGTCAAACTCTCAGTCTCCATGGGAACTTGTCACACTCTCAGTCTACATGGGAACTTGTCACACTCTCAGTCTCCATGGAAACTTGTCACACTCTCAGTCTACTTGGGAACTTGCCACACTCTCAGTCTCCATGGCAACTTGTCACACTCTCAGACTCCATGGGAACATGTCACACTCTCAGTCTCCATGGGAAATTGTCACACTCTCAGTCTCCATGGCAACTTGTCACACTCTTGGTCTCCATGGGAACTTGTCACACTCTCGGTCTCCATGGGAACTTGTCACACTCTAGGTCTCCATGGAAACTTGTCACACTCTCAGTCTCCATGGGAACTTGTCACACTCTCAGACTCCATGGGAACATGTCACACTCTGAGTCTCCATGGGAACTTGTCACACTCTCAGTCTACATGGGAACTTGTCACACTCTCAGCCTACATGAGAACTTGTCACACTCTCAGTCTGCATGGGAAATTGTCACCCTCTCAGTCTCCATGGGAACTTGTCACACTCTCAGTCTACATGGGAACTGGTCACACTCATAGTCTACATTGGAACCCGTCACACTCTCAGTCTCCATGGGAACTTGTCACACTCTCAGTCTACATGGGAACCTGTCACCCTCTCAGTCTCCATGGGAACTTGTCACACTCTCAGTCTACATGGGAACTTGTCACACTCTCAGTCTACATGGGAACCTGTCACGCTCTCAGTCTCCATGGAAACTTGTCACACTCTCAGTCTGCATGGGAACCTGTCACACTCTCAGTCTCCATGGGAACTTGTCACACTCTCAGTCTACATGGGAACCTGTCACACCATCAGTCTCCATGGGAACTTGTCACACTCTCAGTCTACAAGGGAACTTGTCGCACTCTTAGTCTCCATGGATGGGTAACTTGTCGCACTCTCAGTCTCCATGGGAACTTGTCACACTCTCAGTCTACATGGGAATTTGTCACACGCTCAGTCTCCATGGGAACTTGTCTCACTCTCGGTCTCCATGGGAACTTGTCACACTCTCGGTCTCCATGAGAACTTGTCACACTGTAGGTCTCCATGGAAACTTGTCACACTCTCAGTCTACATGGGAACTTCTCACACTCTCTGTCTCCATGGGAACTTGTCACACTCTCAGACTCCATGGGAACATGTCACACTCTCAGTCCACATGACAACTTGTCAAACTCTCAGTCTCCATCGGAACTTGTCACACTCTCAGTCTACATGGGAACTTGTCACACACTCAGTCTCCATGGGAACTTGTCAGACTCTCAGTCTACATGGGAACTTGTCACACTCTCAGTCTACATGGGAATTTGTCGCACGCTCAGTCTCCATGGGAACTTGTCACACTCTCGGTCTCCATGGGAACTTGTCACGCTCTCGGGCTCCAAGGGAACTTGTCACACTCTAGGTCTCCATGGAAACTTGTCACACTCTCAGTCTCCATGGGAACTTGTCACACTCTCAGTCTCCATGAGACCTTATCGCTCTCTCAGTCTGCATGGGAACTTGTCACACTCTCAGTCTACAAGGGAACTTGTCACAATCTCTTTCTCCATGGCAGCTTGTCACACTCTCAGTCTCCATGGGAACATGTCACACTCTCAGTCTCCATGGGAACTTGTCACACTCTCAGTCTATATGGTAACTTGTCACACTCTCAGTCTACATGACAACTTGTCACACTCTCAGTCTCCATGGCAACTTCTGACACTCTCAGTCTCCGTGGGAACTTGTCACACTCTCAGTCTCCGAGGGAACTTCTCACATTCTCAGTCTCCGTGGGAAATTGTCACACTCTCAGTCTCGGTGGAAACTTGTCACACTCTCAGTCTCCATGGGAACCTGTCACACTCTCAGTCTCCATGAGAATTTGTCACACTCTCAGTCTCCATGGGAACTTGTCACACTCTCAGTCTCCATGGGAACTTGTCACACTCTCAGTCTTCATGAGAACTTGTCACACTCTCAGGCACCATGGGAACTTGCCAGGCGCTCAGACTCCATGGCAACTTGTCACACTCTCAGTCTACATGGGAATTTGTCACACTCTCAGTCTACATAGGAACCTGACACACTCTCAGTCTCCATGGAAACTTGTCACACTCTCAGTCTCCATGGGAACCTGTCACACTCTCAGTCTCCATGGGAACTTGTCACACTCTCAGTCTGCATGGGAACTTGTCACACTCTCAGTCCACATGAGAGCTTGTCACACTCTCAGTCTCCATGGGAACTTGTCACACTCTCAGTCTACATGGGAACTTATCACACTCTCAGTCTCCATGGAAAATTGTCACACTCTCAGTCTACTTGGGAACTTGCCACACTCTCAGACTACATGGGAAATTGTGACACTCTCAGTCTCCATGAGACCTTGTCACACTCTCAGTCCCCATCGGAACTTGTCACACTCTCAGTCTACATGGGAACTTCTCACACTCTCTGTCTCCATGGGAACTTGTCACACTCTCAGACTCCATGGGAACATGTCACACTCTCAGTCCACATGAGAACTTGTCAAACTCTCAGTCTCCATGGGAACTTGTCACACTCTCAGTCTACAAGGGAACTTGTCGCACTCTTAGTCTCCATGGATGGGGAACTTGTCGCACTCTCAGTCTCCATGGGAACTTGTCAGACTCTCAGTCTACATGGGAACTTGTCACACTCTCAGTCTACATGGGAATTTGTCACACGCACAGTCCCCATCGGAACATGTCACACTCTCTGTCTACATGGGAACTTCTCACACTCTCTGTCTCCATGGGAACTTGTCAGACTCTCAGTCCACATGAGAACTTGTCAAACTCTCAGTCTCCATGGGAACTTGTCACACTCTCAGTCTACATGGGAACTTGTCACACTCTCAGTCTCCATGGAAACTTGTCACACTCTCAGTCTACTTGGGAACTTGCCACACTCTCAGTCTCCATGGCAACTTGTCACACTCTCAGACTCCATGGGAACATGTCACACTCTCAGTCTCCATGGGAACTTGTCACACTCTCAGTCTCCATGGCAACTTGTCACACTCTTGGTCTCCATGGGAACTTGTCACACTCTCGGTCTCCATGGGAACTTGTCACACTCTAGGTCTCCATGGAAACTTGTCACACTCTCAGTCTCCATGGGAACTTGTCACACTCTCAGACTCCATGGGAACATGTCACACTCTGAGTCTCCATGGGAACTTGTCACACTCTCAGTCTACATGGGAACTTGTCACACTCTCAGCCTACATGAGAACTTGTCACACTCTCAGTCTGCATGGGAAATTGTCACCCTCTCAGTCTCCATGGGAACTTGTCACACTCTCAGTCTACATGGGAACTGGTCACACTCATAGTCTACATTGGAACCCGTCACACTCTCAGTCTCCATGGGAACTTGTCACACTCTCAGTCTACATGGGAACCTGTCACCCTCTCAGTCTCCATGGGAACTTGTCACACTCTCAGTCTACATGGGAACTTGTCACACTCTCAGTCTACATGGGAACCTGTCACGCTCTCAGTCTCCATGGAAACTTGTCACACTCTCAGTCTGCATGGGAACCTGTCACACTCTCAGTCTCCATGGGAACTTGTCACACTCTCAGTCTACATGGGAACCTGTCACACCATCAGTCTCCATGGGAACTTGTCACACTCTCAGTCTACAAGGGAACTTGTCGCACTCTTAGTCTCCATGGATGGGTAACTTGTCGCACTCTCAGTCTCCATGGGAACTTGTCACACTCTCAGTCTACATGGGAATTTGTCACACGCTCAGTCTCCATGGGAACTTGTCACACTCTCGGTCTCCATGGGAACTTGTCACGCTCTCGGTCTCCAAGGGAACTTGTCACACTCTAGGTCTCCATGGAAACTTGTCCCACTCTCAGTCTCCATGGGAACTTGTCACACTCTCAGTCTCCATGAGACCTTATCGCACTCTCAGTCTGCATGGGAACTTGTCACACTCTCAGTCTCCATGGGAACTTGTCACACTCTCAGTCTCCATGGGAACTTGTCACACTCTCAGTCTTCATGAGAACTTGTCAAACTCTCAGGCACCATGGGAACTTGCCAGGCGCTCAGACTCCATGGCAACTTGTCACACTCTCAGTCTACATGGGAATTTGTCACACTCTCAGTCTACATAGGAACCTGACACACTCTCAGTCTCAATGGAAACTTGTCACACTCTCAGTCTCCATGGGAACCTGTCACACTCTCAGTCTCCATGGGAACTTGTCACACTCTCAGTCTCCATGGGAACTTGTCACACTCTCAGTCCACATGAGAACTTGTCACGCTCTCAGTCTCCATGGGAACTTGTCACACTCTCAGTCTACATGGGAACTTATCACACTCTCTGTCTCCATGGAAAATTGTCACACTCTCAGTCTACTTGGGAACTTGCCACACTCTCAGACTACATGGGAAATTGTGACACTCTCAGTCTCCATGAGACCTTGTCACACTCTCAGTCTCCATCGGAACTTGTCACACTCTCAGTCTACATGGGAACTTCTCACACTCTCTGTCTCCATGGGAACTTGTCACACTCTCAGACTCCATGGGAACATGTCACACTCTCAGTCCACATGAGAACTTGTCAAACTCTCAGTCTCCATGGGAACCTGTCACACTCTCAGTCTACATGGGAACTTGTCACACTCTCAGTCTCCATGGAAACATGTCACACTCTCAGTCTACTTGGGAACTTGCCACACTCTCAGTCTACATTTGAAATTGTGACACTCTCAGTCTCCATGAGACCTTGTCACACTCTCAGTCCCCACAGGAACTTGTCACACTCTTTGTCTACATGGGAACTTCTCACACTCTCTGTCTCCATGGGAACTTGTCACACTCTCAGACTCCATGGGAACATGTCACACTCTCAGTCTCCATGGGAACTTGTCACACTCTCAGTCTACATGGGAACTTGTCACACTCTCAGTCTACATGAGAACTTGTCACACTCTCAGTCTGCATGGGAAATTGTCACACTCTCAGTCTCCATGGGAACTTGTCACACTCTCTGTCTACATGGGAACTGGTCACACTCATAGTCTACATTGGAACATGTCACACTCTCAGTCTCCATGGGAACTTGTCACACTCTCAGTCTACATGGGAACCTGTCACCCTCTCAGTCTCCATGGGAACTTGTCACACTCTCAGTCTACATGGGAACTTGTCACACTCTCAGTCTACATGGGAACCTGTCACACTCTCAGTATCCATGGAAACTTGTCACACTCTCAGTCTCCATGGGAACCTGTCACACTCTCAGTCTCCATGGGAACTTGTCACACTCTCAGTCTACATGGGATCCTGCCACACCATCAGTCTCCATGGGAACTTGTCACACTCTCAATCTACAAGGGAACTTGTCGCACTCTTAGTCTCCATGGATGGGTAACTTGTCGCACTCTCAGTCTCCATGGGAACTTGTCACACTCTCAGTCTACATGGAAACTTGTCACACTCTCAGTCCACATGGGAATTTGTCACACGCTCAGTCTCCATGGCAACTTGTCACACTCTCAGTCTACTTGGGAACTTGTCACACTTTCAGTCTACATAGGAGCTTCGCACACTCTCAGTCTCCACGGGAACATGTCACACTCTCAGTCTCCACGGGAACTTGTCACACCCTCAGTCTCCATGGGAACTTGTCACACTCTCAGTCTCCGTGGGAACTTGTCACACTCTCGGTCTACATGGGAATTTGTCACACTCTCAGTCTCCATGAGAACTTGTCACACTCTCAGTCCACATGAGAACTTCTCACACTCTCAGTCTCCGTGAGAACTTCTCACACTCTAAGTCTCCATGGGAACTTGCCAGGCTCTCAGACTCCATGGGAACCTGTCACACTCACAGTCTCCATGGGAACTTCTCACACTCTCAGTCTCCATGGGAACCTGTCACACTCTCAGTCTCCATGGGAACTTGTCACACTCTCAGTCTACATGGGAACCTGTCACACAATCAGTCTCCATGGGAACTTGTCACACTCTCAGTCTACAAGGGAACTTGTCGCACTCTTAGTCTCCATGGATGGGGAACTTGTCGCACTCTCAGTCTCCATGGGAACTTGTCAGACTCTCAGTCTACATGGGAACTTGTCACACTCTCAGTCTACATGGGAATTTGTCACACGCACAGTCCCCATCGGAACTTGTCACACTCTCTGTCTACATGGGAACTTCTCACACTCTCTGTCTCCATGGGAACTTGTCACACTCTCAGTCCACATGAGAACTTGTCAAACTCTCAGTCTCCATGGGAACTTGTCACACTCTCAGTCTACATGGGAACTTGTCACACTCTCAGTCTCCATGGAAACTTGTCACACTCTCAGTCTACTTGGGAACTTGCCACACTCTCAGTCTCCATGGCAACTTGTCACACTCTCAGACTCCATGGGAACATGTCACACTCTCAGTCTCCATGGGAACTTGTCACACTCTCAGTCTCCATGGCAACTTGTCACACTCTTGGTCTCCATGGGAACTTGTCACACTCTCGGTCTCCATGGGAACTTGTCACACTCTAGGTCTCCATGGAAACTTGTCACACTCTCAGTCTCCATGGGAACTTGTCACACTCTCAGACTCCATGGGAACATGTCACACTCTGAGTCTCCATGGGAACTTGTCACACTCTCAGTCTACATGGGAACTTGTCACACTCTCAGCCTACATGAGAACTTGTCACGCTCTCAGTCTGCATGGGAAATTGTCACCCTCTCAGTCTCCATGGGAACTTGTCACACTCTCAGTCTACATGGGAACTGGTCACACTCATAGTCTACATTGGAACCCGTCACACTCTCAGTCTCCATGGGAACTTGTCACACTCTCAGTCTACATGGGAACCTGTCACCCTCTCAGTCTCCATGGGAACTTGTCACACTCTCAGTCTACATGGGAACTTGTCACACTCTCAGTCTACATGGGAACCTGTCACGCTCTCAGTCTCCATGGAAACTTGTCACACTCTCAGTCTGCATGGGAACCTGTCACACTCTCAGTCTCCATGGGAACTTGTCACACTCTCAGTCTACATGGGAACCTGTCACACCATCAGTCTCCATGGGAACTTGTCACACTCTCAGTCTACAAGGGAACTTGTCGCACTCTTAGTCTCCATGGATGGGCAACTTGTCGCACTCTCAGTCTCCATGGGAACTTGTCACACTCTCAGTCTACATGGGAATTTGTCACACGCTCAGTCTCCATGGGAACTTGTCTCACTCTCGGTCTCCATGGGAACTTGTCACACTCTCGGTCTCCATGAGAACTTGTCACACTGTAGGTCTCCATGGAAACTTGTCACACTCTCAGTCTACATGGGAACTTCTCACACTCTCTGTCTCCATGGGAACTTGTCACACTCTCAGACTCCATGGGAACATGTCACACTCTCAGTCCACATGACAACTTGTCAAACTCTCAGTCTCCATCGGAACTTGTCACACTCTCAGTCTACATGGGAACTTGTCACACACTCAGTCTCCATGGGAACTTGTCAGACTCTCAGTCTACATGGGAACTTGTCACACTCTCAGTCTACATGGGAATTTGTCGCACGCTCAGTCTCCATGGGAACTTGTCACACTCTCGGTCTCCATGGGAACTTGTCACGCTCTCGGGCTCCAAGGGAACTTGTCACACTCTAGGTCTCCATGGAAACTTGTCACACTCTCAGTCTCCATGGGAACTTGTCACACTCTCAGTCTCCATGAGACCTTATCGCTCTCTCAGTCTGCATGGGAACTTGTCACACTCTCAGTCTACAAGGGAACTTGTCACAATCTCTTTCTCCATGGCAGCTTGTCACACTCTCAGTCTCCATGGGAACATGTCACACTCTCAGTCTCCATGGGAACTTGTCACACTCTCAGTCTATATGGTAACTTGTCACACTCTCAGTCTACATGACAACTTGTCACACTCTCAGTCTCCATGGCAACTTCTGACACTCTCAGTCTCCGTGGGAACTTGTCACACTCTCAGTCTCCGAGGGAACTTCTCACATTCTCAGTCTCCGTGGGAAATTGTCACACTCTCAGTCTCGGTGGAAACTTGTCACACTCTCAGTCTCCATGGGAACCTGTCACACTCTCAGTCTCCATGAGAATTTGTCACACTCTCAGTCTCCATGGGAACTTGTCACACTCTCAGTCTCCATGGGAACTTGTCACACTCTCAGTCTTCATGAGAACTTGTCACACTCTCAGGCACCATGGGAACTTGCCAGGCGCTCAGACTCCATGGCAACTTGTCACACTCTCAGTCTACATGGGAATTTGTCACACTCTCAGTCTACATAGGAACCTGACACACTCTCAGTCTCCATGGAAACTTGTCACACTCTCAGTCTCCATGGGAACCTGTCACACTCTCAGTCTCCATGGGAACTTGTCACACTCTCAGTCTGCATGGGAACTTGTCACACTCTCAGTCCACATGAGAGCTTGTCACACTCTCAGTCTCCATGGGAACTTGTCACACTCTCAGTCTACATGGGAACTTATCACACTCTCAGTCTCCATGGAAAATTGTCACACTCTCAGTCTACTTGGGAACTTGCCACACTCTCAGACTACATGGGAAATTGTGACACTCTCAGTCTCCATGAGACCTTGTCACACTCTCAGTCCCCATCGGAACTTGTCACACTCTCAGTCTACATGGGAACTTCTCACACTCTCTGTCTCCATGGGAACTTGTCACACTCTCAGACTCCATGGGAACATGTCACACTCTCAGTCCACATGAGAACTTGTCAAACTCTCAGTCTCCATGGGAACTTGTCACACTCTCAGTCTACAAGGGAACTTGTCGCACTCTTAGTCTCCATGGATGGGGAACTTGTCGCACTCTCAGTCTCCATGGGAACTTGTCAGACTCTCAGTCTACATGGGAACTTGTCACACTCTCAGTCTACATGGGAATTTGTCACACGCACAGTCCCCATCGGAACTTGTCACACTCTCTGTCTACATGGGAACTCTCACACTCTCTGTCTCCATGGGAACTTGTCACACTCTCAGTCCACATGAGAACTTGTCAAACTCTCAGTCTCCATGGGAACTTGTCACACTCTCAGTCTACATGGGAACTTGTCACACTCTCAGTCTCCATGGAAACTTGTCACACTCTCAGTCTACTTGGGAACTTGTCACACTCTCAGGTCTACAATGGGAATTTGTCACACCGCTCAGTCTCCATGGGAACTTGTCTCACTCTCGGTCTCCATGGGAACTTGTCACACTCTCGGTCTCCATGAGAACTTGTCACACTGTAGGTCTCCATGGAAACTTGTCACACTCTCAGTCTACATGGGAACTTCTCACACTCTCTGTCTCCATGGGAACTTGTCACACTCTCAGACTCCATGGGAACATGTCACACTCTCAGTCCACATGAGAACTTGTCAAACTCTCAGTCTCCATCGGAACTTGTCACACTCTCAGTCTACATGGGAACTTGTCACACACTCAGTCTCCATGGAACTTGTCAGACTCTCAGTCTACATGGAACTTGTCACACTCTCAGTCTACATGGGAATTTGTCGCACGCTCAGTCTCCATGGGGAACTTGTCACACTCTCGGTCTCCATGGGAACTTGTCACGCTCTCGGGCTCCAAGGGAACTTGTCACACTCTAGGTCTCCATGGAAACTTGTCACACTCTCAGTCTCCATGGGAACTTGTCACACTCTCAGCCTCCATGAGACCTTATCGCTCTCTCAGTCTGCCAGGGGAACTTGTCACACTCTCAGTCTACAAGGGGAACTTGTCACAATCTCTTTCTCCATGGCAGCTTGTCACACTCTCAGTCTCCATGGGAACATGTCACACTCTCAGTCTCCATGGGAACTTGTCACACTCTCAGTCTATATGGTAACTTGTCACACTCTCAGTCTACATGACAACTTGTCACACTCTCAGTCTCCATGGGCAACTTCTGACACTCTCAGTCTCCGTGGGAACTTGTCACACTCTCAGTCTCCGAGGGAACTTCTCACATTCTCAGTCTCCGTGGGAAATTGTCACACTCTCAGTCTCGGTGGAAACTTGTCACACTCTCATCTCCATGGGAACCTGTCACACTCTCAGTCTCCATGAGAATTTGTCACACTCTCAGTCTCCATGGGAACTTGTCACACTCTCAGTCCTCCATGGGAACTTGTCACACTCTCAGTCTTCATGAGAACTTGTCACACTCTCAGGCACCATGGGAACTTGCCAGGCGCTCAGACTCCATGGCAACTTGTCACACTCTCAGTCTACATGGGAATTTGTCACACTCTCAGTCTACATAGAACCTGACACACTCTCAGTCTCCATGGAAACTTGTCACACTCTCAGTCCTCCATGGGAACCTGTCACACTCTCAGTCTCCATGGGAACCTTGTCACACTCTCAGTCTGCATGGGAACTTGTCACACTCTCAGTCCACATGAGAGCTTGTCACACTCTCAGTCTCCATGGGACTTGTCACACTCTCAGTCTACATGGGAACTTATCACACTCCTCAGTCTCCATGGAAAATTGTCACACTCTCAGTCTACTTGGGAACTTGCCACACTCTCAGACTACATGGGAAATGTGACACTCTCAGTCTCCATGAGACCTTGTCACACTCTCAGTCCCCATCGGAACTTGTCACACTCTCAGTCTACATGGGAACTTCTCACACTCTCTGTCTCCATGGGAACTTGTCACACTCTCAGACTCCATGGGAACATGTCACACTCTCAGTCCACATGAGAACTTGTCAAACTCTCAGTCTCCATGGGAACTTGTCACACTCTCAGTCTACAAGGGAACTTGTCGCACTCTTAGTCTCCATGGATGGGGAACTTGTCGCACTCTCAGTCTCCATGGGAACTTGTCAGACTCTCAGTCTACATGGGAACTTGTCACACTCTCAGTCTACATGGGAATTTGTCACACGCACAGTCCCACACGGAACTTGTCACACTCTCTGTCTACATGGGAACTTCTCACACTCTCTGTCTCCATGGGAACTATGTGACACTCTCAGTCCACATGAGAACTTGTCAAACTCTCAGTCTCCATGGGAACTTGTCACACTCTCAGTCTACATGGGACTTGTCACACTCTCAGTCTCCATGGAAACTTGTCACACTCTCAGTCTACTTGGGAACTTGCCACACTCTCAGTCTCCATGGCAACTTGTCACACTCTCAGACTCCATGGGAACATGTCACACTCTCAGTCTCCATGGGAACTTGTCACACTCTCAGTCTCCATGGCAACTTGTCACACTCTTGGTCTCCATGGGAACTTGTCACACTCTCGTCTCCATGGGAACTTGTCACACTCTAGGTCTCCATGGAAACTTGTCACACTCTCAGTCTCCATGGGAACTTGTCACACTCTCAGACTCCATGGGAACATGTCACACTCTGAGTCTCCATGGAACTTGTCACACTCTCAGTCTACATGGGAACTTGTCACACTCTCAGGCTACATGAGAACTTGTCACACTCTCAGTCTGCATGGGAAATTGTCACCCTCTCAGTCTCCATGGGAACTTGTCACACTCTCAGTCTACATGGGAACTGGTCACACTCATAGTCTACATTGGAACCCGTCACACTCTCAGTCTCCATGGGAACTTGTCACACTCTCAGTCTACATGGGAACCTGTCACCCTCTCAGTCTCCATGGGAACTTGTCAAACTCTCAGTCTACATGGGAACTTGTCACACTCTCAGTCTACATGGGAACCTGTCACGCTCTCAGTCTCCATGGAAACTTGTCACACTCTCAGTCTGCATGGGAACCTGTCACACTCTCAGTCTCCATGGGAACTTGTCACACTCTCAGTCTACATGGGAACCTGTCACACCATCAGTCTCCATGGGAACTTGTCACACTCTCAGTCTACAAGGGAACTTGTCGCACTCTTAGTCTCCATGATGGGTAACTTGTCGCACTCTCAGTCTCCATGGGAACTTGTCACACTCTCAGTCTACATGGGAATTTGTCACACGCTCAGTCTACATAGGAACCTGACACACTCTCAGTCTCCATGGAAACTTGTCACACTCTCAGTCTCCATGGGAACCTGTCACACTCTCAGTCTCCATGGGAACTTGTCACACTCTCAGTCTGCATGGGAACTTGTCACACTCTCAGTCCACATGAGAGCTTGTCACACTCTCAGTCTCCATGGGAACTTGTCACACTCTCAGTCTACATGGGAACTTATCACACTCTCAGTCTCCATGGAAAATTGTCACACTCTCAGTCTACTTGGGAACTTGCCACACTCTCAGACTACATGGGAAATTGTGACACTCTCAGTCTCCATGAGACCTTGTCACACTCTCAGTCCCCATCGGAACTTGTCACACTCTCAGTCTACATGGGAACTTCTCACACTCTCTGTCTCCATGGGAACTTGTCACACTCTCAGACTCCATGGGAACATGTCACACTCTCAGTCCACATGAGAACTTGTCAAACTCTCAGTCTCCATGGGAACTTGTCACACTCTCAGTCTACAAGGGAACTTGTCGCACTCTTAGTCTCCATGGATGGGGAACTTGTCGCACTCTCAGTCTCCATGGGAACTTGTCAGACTCTCAGTCTACATGGGAACTTGTCACACTCTCAGTCTACATGGGAATTTGTCACACGCACAGTCCCACACGGAACTTGTCACACTCTCTGTCTACATGGGAACTTCTCACACTCTCTGTCTCCATGGGAACTTGTGACACTCTCAGTCCACATGAGAACTTGTCAAACTCTCAGTCTCCATGGGAACTTGTCACACTCTCAGTCTACATGGGAACTTGTCACACTCTCAGTCTCCATGGAAACTTGTCACACTCTCAGTCTACTTGGGAACTTGCCACACTCTCAGTCTCCATGGCAACTTGTCACACTCTCAGACTCCATGGGAACATGTCACACTCTCAGTCTCCATGGGAACTTGTCACACTCTCAGTCTCCATGGCAACTTGTCACACTCTTGGTCTCCATGGGAACTTGTCACACTCTCGGTCTCCATGGGAACTTGTCACACTCTAGGTCTCCATGGAAACTTGTCACACTCTCAGTCTCCATGGGAACTTGTCACACTCTCAGACTCCATGGGAACATGTCACACTCTGAGTCTCCATGGGAACTTGTCACACTCTCAGTCTACATGGGAACTTGTCACACTCTCAGGCTACATGAGAACTTGTCACACTCTCAGTCTGCATGGGAAATTGTCACCCTCTCAGTCTCCATGGGAACTTGTCACACTCTCAGTCTACATGGGAACTGGTCACACTCATAGTCTACATTGGAACCCGTCACACTCTCAGTCTCCATGGGAACTTGTCACACTCTCAGTCTACATGGGAACCTGTCACCCTCTCAGTCTCCATGGGAACTTGTCACACTCTCAGTCTACATGGGAACTTGTCACACTCTCAGTCTACATGGGAACCTGTCACGCTCTCAGTCTCCATGGAAACTTGTCACACTCTCAGTCTGCATGGGAACCTGTCACACTCTCAGTCTCCATGGGAACTTGTCACACTCTCAGTCTACATGGGAACCTGTCACACCATCAGTCTCCATGGGAACTTGTCACACTCTCAGTCTACAAGGGAACTTGTCGCACTCTTAGTCTCCATGGATGGGCAACTTGTCGCACTCTCAGTCTCCATGGGAACTTGTCACACTCTCAGTCTACATGGGAATTTGTCACACGCTCAGTCTCCATGGGAACTTGTCTCACTCTCGGTCTCCATGGGAACTTGTCACACTCTCGGTCTCCATGAGAACTTGTCACACTGTAGGTCTCCATGGAAACTTGTCACACTCTCAGTCTACATGGGAACTTCTCACACTCTCTGTCTCCATGGGAACTTGTCACACTCTCAGACTCCATGGGAACATGTCACACTCTCAGTCCACATGACAACTTGTCAAACTCTCAGTCTCCATCGGAACTTGTCACACTCTCAGTCTACATGGGAACTTGTCACACACTCAGTCTCCATGGGAACTTGTCAGACTCTCAGTCTACATGGGAACTTGTCACACTCTCAGTCTACATGGGAATTTGTCGCACGCTCAGTCTCCATGGGAACTTGTCACACTCTCGGTCTCCATGGGAACTTGTCACGCTCTCGGGCTCCAAGGGAACTTGTCACACTCTAGGTCTCCATGGAAACTTGTCACACTCTCAGTCTCCATGGGAACTTGTCACACTCTCAGTCTCCATGAGACCTTATCGCTCTCTCAGTCTGCATGGGAACTTGTCACACTCTCAGTCTACAAGGGAACTTGTCACAATCTCTTTCTCCATGGCAGCTTGTCACACTCTCAGTCTCCATGGGAACATGTCACACTCTCAGTCTCCATGGGAACTTGTCACACTCTCAGTCTATATGGGAACTTGTCACACTCTCAGTCTACATGACAACTTGTCACACTCTCAGTCTCCATGGCAACTTCTGACACTCTCAGTCTCCGTGGGAACTTGTCACACTCTCAGTCTCCGAGGGAACTTCTCACATTCTCAGTCTCCGTGGGAAATTGTCACACTCTCAGTCTCGGTGGAAACTTGTCACACTCTCAGTCTACATGGGAACCTGTCACACAATCAGTCTCCATGGGAACTTGTCACACTCTCAGTCTACAAGGGAACTTGTCGCACTCTTAGTCTCCATGGATGGGGAACTTGTCGCACTCTCAGTCTCCATGGGAACTTGTCAGACTCTCACTCTACATGGGAACTTGTCACACTCTCAGTCTACATGGGAATTTGTCACACGCACAGTCCCCATCGGAACTTGTCACACTCTCTGTCTACATGGGAACTTCTCACACTCTCTGTCTCCATGGGAACTTGTCACACTCTCAGTCCACATGAGAACTTGTCAAACTCTCAGTCTCCATGGGAACTTGTCACACTCTCAGTCTACATGGGAACTTGTCACACTCTCAGTCTCCATGGAAACTTGTCACACTCTCAGTCTCCATGGGAACCTGTCACACTCTCAGTCTCCATGGGAACTTGTCACACTCTCAGTCTGCATGGGAACTTGTCACACTCTCAGTCCACATGAGAGCTTGTCACACTCTCAGTCTCCATGGGAACTTGTCACACTCTCAGTCTACATGGGAACTTATCACACTCTCAGTCTCCATGGAAAATTGTCACACTCTCAGTCTACTTGGGAACTTGCCACACTCTCAGACTACATGGGAAATTGTGACACTCTCAGTCTCCATGAGACCTTGTCACACTCTCAGTCCCCATCGGAACTTGTCACACTCTCAGTCTACATGGGAACTTCTCACACTCTCTGTCTCCATGGGAACTTGTCACACTCTCAGACTCCATGGGAACATGTCACACTCTCAGTCCACATGAGAACTTGTCAAACTCTCAGTCTCCATGGGAACTTGTCACACTCTCAGTCTACAAGGGAACTTGTCGCACTCTTAGTCTCCATGGATGGGGAACTTGTCGCACTCTCAGTCTCCATGGGAACTTGTCAGACTCTCAGTCTACATGGGAACTTGTCACAATCTCAGTCTACATGGGAATTTGTCACACGCACAGTCCCACACGGAACTTGTCACACTCTCTGTCTACATGGGAACTTCTCACACTCTCTGTCTCCATGGGAACTTGTGACACTCTCAGTCCACATGAGAACTTGTCAAACTCTCAGTCTCCATGGGAACTTGTCACACTCTCAGTCTACATGGGAACTTGTCACACTCTCAGTCTCCATGGAAACTTGTCACACTCTCAGTCTACTTGGGAACTTGCCACACTCTCAGTCTACTTGGGAACTTGCCACACTCTCAGTCTCCATGGCAACTTGTCACACTCTCAGACTCCATGGGAACATGTCACACTCTCAGTCTCCATGGGAACTTGTCACACTCTCAGTCTCCATGGCAACTTGTCACACTCTTGGTCTCCATGGGAACTTGTCACACTCTCGGTCTCCATGGGAACTTGTCACACTCTAGGTCTCCATGGAAACTTGTCACACTCTCAGTCTCCATGGGAACTTGTCACACTCTCAGACTCCATGGGAACATGTCACACTCTGAGTCTCCATGGGAACTTGTCACACTCTCAGTCTACATGGGAACTTGTCACACTCTCAGCCTACATGAGAACTTGTCACACTCTCAGTCTGCATGGGAAATTGTCACCCTCTCAGTCTCCATGGGAACTTGTCACACTCTCAGTCTACATGGGAACTGGTCACACTCATAGTCTACATTGGAACCCGTCACACTCTCAGTCTCCATGGGAACTTGTCACACTCTCAGTCTACATGGGAACCTGTCACCCTCTCAGTCTCCATGGGAACTTGTCACACTCTCAGTCTACATGGGAACTTGTCACACTCTCAGTCTACATGGGAACCTGTCACGCTCTCAGTCTCCATGGAAACTTGTCACACTCTCAGTCTGCATGGGAACCTGTCACACTCTCAGTCTCCATGGGAACTTGTCACACTCTCAGTCTACATGGGAACCTGTCACACCATCAGTCTCCATGGGAACTTGTCACACTCTCAGTCTACAAGGGAACTTGTCGCACTCTTAGTCTCCATGGATGGGCAACTTGTCGCACTCTCAGTCTCCATGGGAACTTGTCACACTCTCAGTCTACATGGGAATTTGTCACACGCTCAGTCTCCATGGGAACTTGTCTCACTCTCGGTCTCCATGGGAACTTGTCACACTCTCGGTCTCCATGAGAACTTGTCACACTGTAGGTCTCCATGGAAACTTGTCACACTCTCAGTCTACATGGGAACTTCTCACACTCTCTGTCTCCATGGGAACTTGTCAAACTCTCAGTCTCCATCGGAACTTGTCACACTCTCAGTCTACATGGGAACTTGTCACACACTCAGTCTCCATGGGAACTTGTCAGACTCTCAGTCTACATGGGAACTTGTCACACTCTCAGTCTACATGGGAATTTGTCGCACGCTCAGTCTCCATGGGAACTTGTCACACTCTCGGTCTCCATGGGAACTTGTCACGCTCTCGGGCTCCAAGGGAACTTGTCACACTCTAGGTCTCCATGGAAACTTGTCACACTCTCAGTCTCCATGGGAACTTGTCACACTCTCAGTCTCCATGAGACCTTATCGCTCTCTCAGTCTGCATGGGAACTTGTCACACTCTCAGTCTACAAGGGAACTTGTCACAATCTCTTTCTCCATGGCAGCTTGTCACACTCTCAGTCTCCATGGGAACATGTCACACTCTCAGTCTCCATGGGAACTTGTCACACTCTCAGTCTATATGGTAACTTGTCACACTCTCAGTCTACATGACAACTTGTCACACTCTCAGTCTCCATGGCAACTTCTGACACTCTCAGTCTCCGTGGGAACTTGTCACACTCTCAGTCTCCGAGGGAACTTCTCACATTCTCAGTCTCCGTGGGAAATTGTCACACTCTCAGTCTCGGTGGAAACTTGTCACACTCTCAGTCTCCATGGGAACCTGTCACACTCTCAGTCTCCATGAGAATTTGTCACACTCTCAGTCTCCATGGGAACTTGTCACACTCTCAGTCTCCATGGGAACTTGTCACACTCTCAGTCTTCATGAGAACTTGTCACACTCTCAGGCACCATGGGAACTTGCCAGGCGCTCAGACTCCATGGCAACTTGTCACACTCTCAGTCTACATGGGAATTTGTCACACTCTCAGTCTACATAGGAACCTGACACACTCTCAGTCTCCATGGAAACTTGTCACACTCTCAGTCTCCATGGGAACCTGTCACACTCTCAGTCTCCATGGGAACTTGTCACACTCTCAGTCTGCATGGGAACTTGTCACACTCTCAGTCCACATGAGAGCTTGTCACACTCTCAGTCTCCATGGGAACTTGTCACACTCTCAGTCTACATGGGAACTTATCACACTCTCAGTCTCCATGGAAAATTGTCACACTCTCAGTCTACTTGGGAACTTGCCACACTCTCAGACTACATGGGAAATTGTGACACTCTCAGTCTCCATGAGACCTTGTCACACTCTCAGTCCCCATCGGAACTTGTCACACTCTCAGTCTACATGGGAACTTCTCACACTCTCTGTCTCCATGGGAACTTGTCACACTCTCAGACTCCATGGGAACATGTCACACTCTCAGTCCACATGAGAACTTGTCAAACTCTCAGTCTCCATGGGAACTTGTCACACTCTCAGTCTACAAGGGAACTTGTCGCACTCTTAGTCTCCATGGATGGGGAACTTGTCGCACTCTCAGTCTCCATGGGAACTTGTCAGACTCTCAGTCTACATGGGAACTTGTCACACTCTCAGTCTACATGGGAATTTGTCACACGCACAGTCCCCATCGGAACTTGTCACACTCTCTGTCTACATGGGAACTTCTCACACTCTCTGTCTCCATGGGAACTTGTCACACTCTCAGTCCACATGAGAACTTGTCAAACTCTCAGTCTCCATGGGAACTTGTCACACTCTCAGTCTACATGGGAACTTGTCACACTCTCAGTCTCCATGGAAACTTGTCACACTCTCAGTCTACTTGGGAACTTGTCACACTCTCAGTCTACATGGGAATTTGTCACACGCTCAGTCTCCATGGGAACTTGTCTCACTCTCGGTCTCCATGGGAACTTGTCACACTCTCGGTCTCCATGAGAACTTGTCACACTGTAGGTCTCCATGGAAACTTGTCACACTCTCAGTCTACATGGGAACTTCTCACACTCTCTGTCTCCATGGGAACTTGTCACACTCTCAGACTCCATGGGAACATGTCACACTCTCAGTCCACATGACAACTTGTCAAACTCTCAGTCTCCATCGGAACTTGTCACACTCTCAGTCTACATGGGAACTTGTCACACACTCAGTCTCCATGGGAACTTGTCAGACTCTCAGTCTACATGGGAACTTGTCACACTCTCAGTCTACATGGGAATTTGTCGCACGCTCAGTCTCCATGGGAACTTGTCACACTCTCGGTCTCCATGGGAACTTGTCACGCTCTCGGGCTCCAAGGGAACTTGTCACACTCTAGGTCTCCATGGAAACTTGTCACACTCTCAGTCTCCATGGGAACTTGTCACACTCTCAGCCTCCATGAGACCTTATCGCTCTCTCAGTCTGCATGGGAACTTGTCACACTCTCAGTCTACAAGGGAACTTGTCACAATCTCTTTCTCCATGGCAGCTTGTCACACTCTCAGTCTCCATGGGAACATGTCACACTCTCAGTCTCCATGGGAACTTGTCACACTCTCAGTCTATATGGTAACTTGTCACACTCTCAGTCTACATGACAACTTGTCACACTCTCAGTCTCCATGGCAACTTCTGACACTCTCAGTCTCCGTGGGAACTTGTCACACTCTCAGTCTCCGAGGGAACTTCTCACATTCTCAGTCTCCGTGGGAAATTGTCACACTCTCAGTCTCGGTGGAAACTTGTCACACTCTCAGTCTCCATGGGAACCTGTCACACTGTCAGTCTCCATGAGAATTTGTCACACTCTCAGTCTCCATGGGAACTTGTCACACTCTCAGTCTCCATGGGAACTTGTCACACTCTCAGTCTTCATGAGAACTTGTCACACTCTCAGGCACCATGGGAACTTGCCAGGCGCTCAGACTCCATGGCAACTTGTCACACTCTCAGTCTACATGGGAATTTGTCACACTCTCAGTCTACATAGGAACCTGACACACTCTCAGTCTCCATGGAAACTTGTCACACTCTCAGTCTCCATGGGAACCTGTCACACTCTCAGTCTCCATGGGAACTTGTCACACTCTCAGTCTGCATGGGAACTTGTCACACTCTCAGTCCACATGAGAGCTTGTCACACTCTCAGTCTCCATGGGAACTTGTCACACTCTCAGTCTACATGGGAACTTATCACACTCTCAGTCTCCATGGAAAATTGTCACACTCTCAGTCTACTTGGGAACTTGCCACACTCTCAGACTACATGGGAAATTGTGACACTCTCAGTCTCCATGAGACCTTGTCACACTCTCAGTCCCCATCGGAACTTGTCACACTCTCAGTCTACATGGGAACTTCTCACACTCTCTGTCTCCATGGGAACTTGTCACACTCTCAGACTCCATGGGAACATGTCACACTCTCAGTCCACATGAGAACTTGTCAAACTCTCAGTCTCCATGGGAACTTGTCACACTCTCAGTCTACAAGGGAACTTGTCGCACTCTTAGTCTCCATGGATGGGGAACTTGTCGCACTCTCAGTCTCCATGGGAACTTGTCAGACTCTCAGTCTACATGGGAACTTGTCACACTCTCAGTCTACATGGGAATTTGTCACACGCACAGTCCCACACGGAACTTGTCACACTCTCTGTCTACATGGGAACTTCTCACACTCTCTGTCTCCATGGGAACTTGTGACACTCTCAGTCCACATGAGAACTTGTCAAACTCTCAGTCTCCATGGGAACTTGTCACACTCTCAGTCTACATGGGAACTTGTCACACTCTCAGTCTCCATGGAAACTTGTCACACTCTCAGTCTACTTGGGAACTTGCCACACTCTCAGACTACATGGGAAATTGTGACACTCTCAGTCTCCATGAGACCTTGTCACACTCTCAGTCCCCATCGGAACTTGTCACACTCTCAGTCTACATGGGAACTTCTCACACTCTCTGTCTCCATGGGAACTTGTCACACTCTCAGACTCCATGGGAACATGTCACACTCTCAGTCCACATGAGAACTTGTCAAACTCTCAGTCTCCATGGGAACTTGTCACACTCTCAGTCTACAAGGGAACTTGTCGCACTCTTAGTCTCCATGGATGGGGAACTTGTCGCACTCTCAGTCTCCATGGGAACTTGTCAGACTCTCAGTCTACATGGGAACTTGTCACACTCTCAGTCTACATGGGAATTTGTCACACGCACAGTCCCACACGGAACTTGTCACACTCTCTGTCTACATGGGAACTTCTCACACTCTCTGTCTCCATGGGAACTTGTGACACTCTCAGTCCACATGAGAACTTGTCAAACTCTCAGTCTCCATGGGAACTTGTCACACTCTCAGTCTACATGGGAACTTGTCACACTCTCAGTCTCCATGGAAACTTGTCAGACTCTCAGTCTACTTGGGAACTTGCCACACTCTCAGTCTCCATGGCAACTTGTCACACTCTCAGACTCCATGGGAACATGTCACACTCTCAGTCTCCATGGGAACTTGTCACACTCTCAGTCTCCATGGCAACTTGTCACACTCTTGGTCTCCATGGGAACTTGTCACACTCTCGGTCTCCATGGGAACTTGTCACACTCTAGGTCTCCATGGAAACTTGTCACACTCTCAGTCTCCATGGGAACTTGTCACACTCTCAGACTCCATGGGAACATGTCACACTCTGAGTCTCCATGGGAACTTGTCACACTCTCAGTCTACATGGGAACTTGTCACACTCTCAGGCTACATGAGAACTTGTCACACTCTCAGTCTGCATGGGAAATTGTCACCCTCTCAGTCTCCATGGGAACTTGTCACACTCTCAGTCTACATGGGAACTGGTCACACTCATAGTCTACATTGGAACCCGTCACACTCTCAGTCTCCATGGGAACTTGTCACACTCTCAGTCTACATGGGAACCTGTCACCCTCTCAGTCTCCATGGGAACTTGTCAAACTCTCAGTCTACATGGGAACTTGTCACACTCTCAGTCTACATGGGAACCTGTCACGCTCTCAGTCTCCATGGAAACTTGTCACACTCTCAGTCTGCATGGGAACCTGTCACACTCTCAGTCTCCATGGGAACTTGTCACACTCTCAGTCTACATGGGAACCTGTCACACCATCAGTCTCCATGGGAACTTGTCACACTCTCAGTCTACGAGGGAACTTGTCGCACTCTTAGTCTCCATGGATGGGTAACTTGTCGCACTCTCAGTCTCCATGGGAACTTGTCACACTCTCAGTCTACATGGGAATTTGTCACACGCTCAGTCTACATAGGAACCTGACACACTCTCAGTCTCCATGGAAACTTGTCACACTCTCAGTCTCCATGGGAACCTGTCACACTCTCAGTCTCCATGGGAACTTGTCACACTCTCAGTCTGCATGGGAACTTGTCACACTCTCAGTCCACATGAGAGCTTGTCACACTCTCAGTCTCCATGGGAACTTGTCACACTCTCAGTCTACATGGGAACTTATCACACTCTCAGTCTCCATGGAAAATTGTCACACTCTCAGTCTACTTGGGAACTTGCCACACTCTCAGACTACATGGGAAATTGTGACACTCTCAGTCTCCATGAGACCTTGTCACACTCTCAGTCCCCATCGGAACTTGTCACACTCTCAGTCTACATGGGAACTTCTCACACTCTCTGTCTCCATGGGAACTTGTCACACTCTCAGACTCCATGGGAACATGTCACACTCTCAGTCCACATGAGAACTTGTCAAACTCTCAGTCTCCATGGGAACTTGTCACACTCTCAGTCTACAAGGGAACTTGTCGCACTCTTAGTCTCCATGGATGGGGAACTTGTCGCACTCTCAGTCTCCATGGGAACTTGTCAGACTCTCAGTCTACATGGGAACTTGTCACACTCTCAGTCTACATGGGAATTTGTCACACGCACAGTCCCACACGGAACTTGTCACACTCTCTGTCTACATGGGAACTTCTCACACTCTCTGTCTCCATGGGAACTTGTGACACTCTCAGTCCACATGAGAACTTGTCAAACTCTCAGTCTCCATGGGAACTTGTCACACTCTCAGTCTACATGGGAACTTGTCACACTCTCAGTCTCCATGGAAACTTGTCACACTCTCAGTCTACTTGGGAACTTGCCACACTCTCAGTCTCCATGGCAACTTGTCACACTCTCAGACTCCATGGGAACATGTCACACTCTCAGTCTCCATGGGAACTTGTCACACTCTCAGTCTCCATGGCAACTTGTCACACTCTTGGTCTCCATGGGAACTTGTCACACTCTCGGTCTCCATGGGAACTTGTCACACTCTAGGTCTCCATGGAAACTTGTCACACTCTCAGTCTCCATGGGAACTTGTCACACTCTCAGACTCCATGGGAACATGTCACACTCTGAGTCTCCATGGGAACTTGTCACACTCTCAGTCTACATGGGAACTTGTCACACTCTCAGGCTACATGAGAACTTGTCACACTCTCAGTCTGCATGGGAAATTGTCACCCTCTCAGTCTCCATGGGAACTTGTCACACTCTCAGTCTACATGGGAACTGGTCACACTCATAGTCTACATTGGAACCCGTCACACTCTCAGTCTCCATGGGAACTTGTCACACTCTCAGTCTACATGGGAACCTGTCACCCTCTCAGTCTCCATGGGAACTTGTCACACTCTCAGTCTACATGGGAACTTGTCACACTCTCAGTCTACATGGGAACCTGTCACGCTCTCAGTCTCCATGGAAACTTGTCACACTCTCAGTCTGCATGGGAACCTGTCACACTCTCAGTCTCCATGGGAACTTGTCACACTCTCAGTCTACATGGGAACCTGTCACACCATCAGTCTCCATGGGAACTTGTCACACTCTCAGTCTAGAAGGGAACTTGTCGCACTCTTAGTCTCCATGGATGGGCAACTTGTCGCACTCTCAGTCTCCATGGGAACTTGTCACACTCTCAGTCTACATGGGAATTTGTCACACGCTCAGTCTCCATGGGAACTTGTCTCACTCTCGGTCTCCATGGGAACTTGTCACACTCTCGGTCTCCATGAGAACTTGTCACACTGTAGGTCTCCATGGAAACTTGTCACACTCTCAGTCTACATGGGAACTTCTCACACTCTCTGTCTCCATGGGAACTTGTCACACTCTCAGACTCCATGGGAACATGTCACACTCTCAGTCCACATGACAACTTGTCAAACTCTCAGTCTCCATCGGAACTTGTCACACTCTCAGTCTACATGGGAACTTGTCACACTCTCAGTCTCCATGGAAACTTGTCACACTCTCAGTCTACTTGGGAACTTGCCACACTCTCAGTCTCCATGGCAACTTGTCACACTCTCAGACTCCATGGGAACATGTCACACTCTCAGTCTCCATGGGAACTTGTCACACTCTCAGTCTCCATGGCAACTTGTCACACTCTTGGTCTCCATGGGAACTTGTCACACTCTCGGTCTCCATGGGAACTTGTCACACTCTAGGTCTCCATGGAAACTTGTCACACTCTCAGTCTCCATGGGAACTTGTCACACTCTCAGACTCCATGGGAACATGTCACACTCTGAGTCTCCATGGGAACTTGTCACACTCTCAGTCTACATGGGAACTTGTCACACTCTCAGGCTACATGAGAACTTGTCACACTCTCAGTCTGCATGGGAAATTGTCACCCTCTCAGTCTCCATGGGAACTTGTCACACTCTCAGTCTACATGGGAACTGGTCACACTCATAGTCTACATTGGAACCCGTCACACTCTCAGTCTCCATGGGAACTTGTCACACTCTCAGTCTACATGGGAACCTGTCACCCTCTCAGTCTCCATGGGAACTTGTCACACTCTCAGTCTACATGGGAACTTGTCACACTCTCAGTCTACATGGGAACCTGTCACGCTCTCAGTCTCCATGGAAACTTGTCACACTCTCAGTCTGCATGGGAACCTGTCACACTCTCAGTCTCCATGGGAACTTGTCACACTCTCAGTCTACATGGGAACCTGTCACACCATCAGTCTCCATGGGAACTTGTCACACTCTCAGTCTAGAAGGGAACTTGTCGCACTCTTAGTCTCCATGGATGGGCAACTTGTCGCACTCTCAGTCTCCATGGGAACTTGTCACACTCTCAGTCTACATGGGAATTTGTCACACGCTCAGTCTCCATGGGAACTTGTCTCACTCTCGGTCTCCATGGGAACTTGTCACACTCTCGGTCTCCATGAGAACTTGTCACACTGTAGGTCTCCATGGAAACTTGTCACACTCTCAGTCTACATGGGAACTTCTCACACTCTCTGTCTCCATGGGAACTTGTCACACTCTCAGACTCCATGGGAACATGTCACACTCTCAGTCCACATGACAACTTGTCAAACTCTCAGTCTCCATCGGAACTTGTCACACTCTCAGTCTACATGGGAACTTGTCACACACTCAGTCTCCATGGGAACTTGTCAGACTCTCAGTCTACATGGGAACTTGTCACACTCTCAGTCTACATGGGAATTTGTCGCACGCTCAGTCTCCATGGGAACTTGTCACACTCTCGGTCTCCATGGGAACTTGTCACGCTCTCGGGCTCCAAGGGAACTTGTCACACTCTAGGTCTCCATGGAAACTTGTCACACTCTCAGTCTCCATGGGAACTTGTCACACTCTCAGTCTCCATGAGACCTTATCGCTCTCTCAGTCTGCATGGGAACTTGTCACACTCTCAGTCTACAAGGGAACTTGTCACAATCTCTTTCTCCATGGCAGCTTGTCACACTCTCAGTCTCCATGGGAACATGTCACACTCTCAGTCTCCATGGGAACTTGTCACACTCTCAGTCTATATGGGAACTTGTCACACTCTCAGTCTACATGACAACTTGTCACACTCTCAGTCTCCATGGCAACTTCTGACACTCTCAGTCTCCGTGGGAACTTGTCACACTCTCAGTCTCCGAGGGAACTTCTCACATTCTCAGTCTCCGTGGGAAATTGTCACACTCTCAGTCTCGGTGGAAACTTGTCACACTCTCAGTCTACATGGGAACCTGTCACACAATCAGTCTCCATGGGAACTTGTCACACTCTCAGTCTACAAGGGAACTTGTCGCACTCTTAGTCTCCATGGATGGGGAACTTGTCGCACTCTCAGTCTCCATGGGAACTTGTCAGACTCTCACTCTACATGGGAACTTGTCACACTCTCAGTCTACATGGGAATTTGTCACACGCACAGTCCCCATCGGAACTTGTCACACTCTCTGTCTACATGGGAACTTCTCACACTCTCTGTCTCCATGGGAACTTGTCACACTCTCAGTCCACATGAGAACTTGTCAAACTCTCAGTCTCCATGGGAACTTGTCACACTCTCAGTCTACATGGGAACTTGTCACACTCTCAGTCTCCATGGAAACTTGTCACACTCTCAGTCTCCATGGGAACCTGTCACACTCTCAGTCTCCATGGGAACTTGTCACACTCTCAGTCTGCATGGGAACTTGTCACACTCTCAGTCCACATGAGAGCTTGTCACACTCTCAGTCTCCATGGGAACTTGTCACACTCTCAGTCTACATGGGAACTTATCACACTCTCAGTCTCCATGGAAAATTGTCACACTCTCAGTCTACTTGGGAACTTGCCACACTCTCAGACTACATGGGAAATTGTGACACTCTCAGTCTCCATGAGACCTTGTCACACTCTCAGTCCCCATCGGAACTTGTCACACTCTCAGTCTACATGGGAACTTCTCACACTCTCTGTCTCCATGGGAACTTGTCACACTCTCAGACTCCATGGGAACATGTCACACTCTCAGTCCACATGAGAACTTGTCAAACTCTCAGTCTCCATGGGAACTTGTCACACTCTCAGTCTACAAGGGAACTTGTCGCACTCTTAGTCTCCATGGATGGGGAACTTGTCGCACTCTCAGTCTCCATGGGAACTTGTCAGACTCTCAGTCTACATGGGAACTTGTCACAATCTCAGTCTACATGGGAATTTGTCACACGCACAGTCCCACACGGAACTTGTCACACTCTCTGTCTACATGGGAACTTCTCACACTCTCTGTCTCCATGGGAACTTGTGACACTCTCAGTCCACATGAGAACTTGTCAAACTCTCAGTCTCCATGGGAACTTGTCACACTCTCAGTCTACATGGGAACTTGTCACACTCTCAGTCTCCATGGAAACTTGTCACACTCTCAGTCTACTTGGGAACTTGCCACACTCTCAGTCTCCATGGCAACTTGTCACACTCTCAGACTCCATGGGAACATGTCACACTCTCAGTCTCCATGGGAACTTGTCACACTCTCAGTCTCCATGGCAACTTGTCACACTTTTGGTCTCCATGGGAACTTGTCACACTCTCGGTCTCCATGGGAACTTGTCACACTCTAGGTCTCCATGGAAACTTGTCACACTCTCAGTCTCCATGGGAACTTGTCACACTCTCAGACTCCATGGGAACATGTCACACTCTGAGTCTCCATGGGAACTTGTCACACTCTCAGTCTACATGGGAACTTGTCACACTCTCAGGCTACATGAGAACTTGTCACACTCTCAGTCTGCATGGGAAATTGTCACCCTCTCAGTCTCCATGGGAACTTGTCACACTCTCAGTCTACATGGGAACTGGTCACACTCATAGTCTACATTGGAACCCGTCACACTCTCAGTCTCCATGGGAACTTGTCACACTCTCAGTCTACATGGGAACCTGTCACCCTCTCAGTCTCCATGGGAACTTGTCACACTCTCAGTCTACATGGGAACTTGTCACACTCTCAGTCTACATGGGAACTTGTCACACTCTCAGTCTCCATGGGAACTTGTCACACTCTCAGTCCACATGAGAACTTGTCACGCTCTCAGTCTCCATGGGAACTTGTCACACTCTCAGTCTACATGGGAACTTATCACACTCTCTGTCTCCATGGAAAATTGTCACACTCTCAGTCTACTTGGGAACTTGCCACACTCTCAGACTACATGGGAAATTGTGACACTCTCAGTCTCCATGAGACCTTGTCACACTCTCAGTCTCCATCGGAACTTGTCACACTCTCAGTCTACATGGGAACTTCTCACACTCTCTGTCTCCATGGGAACTTGTCACACTCTCAGACTCCATGGGAACATGTCACACTCTCAGTCCACATGAGAACTTGTCAAACTCTCAGTCTCCATGGGAACCTGTCACACTCTCAGTCTACATGGGAACTTGTCACACTCTCAGTCTCCATGGAAACATGTCACACTCTCAGTCTACTTGGGAACTTGCCACACTCTCAGTCTACATTTGAAATTGTGACACTCTCAGTCTCCATGAGACCTTGTCACACTCTCAGTCCCCACAGGAACTTGTCACACTCTTTGTCTACATGGGAACTTCTCACACTCTCTGTCTCCATGGGAACTTGTCACACTCTCAGACTCCATGGGAACATGTCACACTCTCAGTCTCCATGGGAACTTGTCACACTCTCAGTCTACATGGGAACTTGTCACACTCTCAGTCTACATGAGAACTTGTCACACTCTCAGTCTGCATGGGAAATTGTCACACTCTCAGTCTCCATGGGAACTTGTCACACTCTCTGTCTACATGGGAACTGGTCACACTCATAGTCTACATTGGAACATGTCACACTCTCAGTCTCCATGGGAACTTGTCACACTCTCAGTCTACATGGGAACCTGTCACCCTCTCAGTCTCCATGGGAACTTGTCACACTCTCAGTCTACATGGGAACTTGTCACACTCTCAGTCTACATGGGAACCTGTCAAACTCTCAGTATCCATGGAAACTTGTCACACTCTCAGTCTCCATGGGAACCTGTCACACTCTCAGTCTCCATGGGAACTTGTCACACTCTCAGTCTACATGGGATCCTGCCACACCATCAGTCTCCATGGGAACTTGTCACACTCTCAATCTACAAGGGAACTTGTCGCACTCTTAGTCTCCATGGATGGGTAACTTGTCGCACTCTCAGTCTCCATGGGAACTTGTCACACTCTCAGTCTACATGGAAACTTGTCACACTCTCAGTCCACATGGGAATTTGTCACACGCTCAGTCTCCATGGCAACTTGTCACACTCTCAGTCTACTTGGGAACTTGTCACACTTTCAGTCTACATAGGAGCTTCGCACACTCTCAGTCTCCACGGGAACATGTCACACTCTCAGTCTCCACGGGAACTTGTCACACCCTCAGTCTCCATGGGAACTTGTCACACTCTCAGTCTCCGTGGGAACTTGTCACACTCTCGGTCTACATGGGAATTTGTCACACTCTCAGTCTCCATGAGAACTTGTCACACTCTCAGTCCACATGAGAACTTCTCACACTCTCAGTCTCCGTGAGAACTTCTCACACTCTAAGTCTCCATGGGAACTTGCCAGGCTCTCAGACTCCATGGGAACCTGTCACACTCACAGTCTCCATGGGAACTTCTCACACTCTCAGTCTCCATGGGAACCTGTCACACTCTCAGTCTCCATGGGAACTTGTCACACTCTCAGTCTACATGGGAACCTGTCACACAATCAGTCTCCATGGGAACTTGTCACACTCTCAGTCTACAAGGGAACTTGTCGCACTCTTAGTCTCCATGGATGGGGAACTTGTCGCACTCTCAGTCTCCATGGGAACTTGTCAGACTCTCAGTCTACATGGGAACTTGTCACACTCTCAGTCTACATGGGAATTTGTCACACGCACAGTCCCCATCGGAACTTGTCACACTCTCTGTCTACATGGGAACTTCTCACACTCTCTGTCTCCATGGGAACTTGTCACACTCTCAGTCCACATGAGAACTTGTCAAACTCTCAGTCTCCATGGGAACTTGTCACACTCTCAGTCTACATGGGAACTTGTCACACTCTCAGTCTCCATGGAAACTTGTCACACTCTCAGTCTACTTGGGAACTTGCCACACTCTCAGTCTCCATGGCAACTTGTCACACTCTCAGACTCCATGGGAACATGTCACACTCTCAGTCTCCATGGGAACTTGTCACACTCTCAGTCTCCATGGCAACTTGTCACACTCTTGGTCTCCATGGGAACTTGTCACACTCTCGGTCTCCATGGGAACTTGTCACACTCTAGGTCTCCATGGAAACTTGTCACACTCTCAGTCTCCATGGGAACTTGTCACACTCTCAGACTCCATGGGAACATGTCACACTCTGAGTCTCCATGGGAACTTGTCACACTCTCAGTCTACATGGGAACTTGTCACACTCTCAGCCTACATGAGAACTTGTCACACTCTCAGTCTGCATGGGAAATTGTCACCCTCTCAGTCTCCATGGGAACTTGTCACACTCTCAGTCTACATGGGAACTGGTCACACTCATAGTCTACATTGGAACCCGTCACACTCTCAGTCTCCATGGGAACTTGTCACACTCTCAGTCTACATGGGAACCTGTCACCCTCTCAGTCTCCATGGGAACTTGTCACACTCTCAGTCTACATGGGAACTTGTCACACTCTCAGTCTACATGGGAACCTGTCACGCTCTCAGTCTCCATGGAAACTTGTCACACTCTCAGTCTGCATGGGAACCTGTCACACTCTCAGTCTCCATGGGAACTTGTCACACTCTCAGTCTACATGGGAACCTGTCACACCATCAGTCTCCATGGGAACTTGTCACACTCTCAGTCTACAAGGGAACTTGTCGCACTCTTAGTCTCCATGGATGGGTAACTTGTCGCACTCTCAGTCTCCATGGGAACTTGTCACACTCTCAGTCTACATGGGAATTTGTCACACGCTCAGTCTCCATGGGAACTTGTCTCACTCTCGGTCTCCATGGGAACTTGTCACACTCTCGGTCTCCATGAGAACTTGTCACACTGTAGGTCTCCATGGAAACTTGTCACACTCTCAGTCTACATGGGAACTTCTCACACTCTCTGTCTCCATGGGAACTTGTCACACTCTCAGACTCCATGGGAACATGTCACACTCTCAGTCCACATGACAACTTGTCAAACTCTCAGTCTCCATCGGAACTTGTCACACTCTCAGTCTACATGGGAACTTGTCACACACTCAGTCTCCATGGGAACTTGTCAGACTCTCAGTCTACATGGGAACTTGTCACACTCTCAGTCTACATGGGAATTTGTCGCACGCTCAGTCTCCATGGGAACTTGTCACACTCTCGGTCTCCATGGGAACTTGTCACGCTCTCGGGCTCCAAGGGAACTTGTCACACTCTAGGTCTCCATGGAAACTTGTCACACTCTCAGTCTCCATGGGAACTTGTCACACTCTCAGTCTCCATGAGACCTTATCGCTCTCTCAGTCTGCATGGGAACTTGTCACACTCTCAGTCTACAAGGGAACTTGTCACAATCTCTTTCTCCATGGCAGCTTGTCACACTCTCAGTCTCCATGGGAACATGTCACACTCTCAGTCTCCATGGGAACTTGTCACACTCTCAGTCTATATGGTAACTTGTCACACTCTCAGTCTACATGACAACTTGTCACACTCTCAGTCTCCATGGCAACTTCTGACACTCTCAGTCTCCGTGGGAACTTGTCACACTCTCAGTCTCCGAGGGAACTTCTCACATTCTCAGTCTCCGTGGGAAATTGTCACACTCTCAGTCTCGGTGGAAACTTGTCACACTCTCAGTCTCCATGGGAACCTGTCACACTCTCAGTCTCCATGAGAATTTGTCACACTCTCAGTCTCCATGGGAACTTGTCACACTCTCAGTCTCCATGGGAACTTGTCACACTCTCAGTCTTCATGAGAACTTGTCACACTCTCAGGCACCATGGGAACTTGCCAGGCGCTCAGACTCCATGGCAACTTGTCACACTCTCAGTCTACATGGGAATTTGTCACACTCTCAGTCTACATAGGAACCTGACACACTCTCAGTCTCCATGGAAACTTGTCACACTCTCAGTCTCCATGGGAACCTGTCACACTCTCAGTCTCCATGGGAACTTGTCACACTCTCAGTCTGCATGGGAACTTGTCACACTCTCAGTCCACATGAGAGCTTGTCACACTCTCAGTCTCCATGGGAACTTGTCACACTCTCAGTCTACATGGGAACTTATCACACTCTCAGTCTCCATGGAAAATTGTCACACTCTCAGTCTACTTGGGAACTTGCCACACTCTCAGACTACATGGGAAATTGTGACACTCTCAGTCTCCATGAGACCTTGTCACACTCTCAGTCCCCATCGGAACTTGTCACACTCTCAGTCTACATGGGAACTTCTCACACTCTCTGTCTCCATGGGAACTTGTCACACTCTCAGACTCCATGGGAACATGTCACACTCTCAGTCCACATGAGAACTTGTCAAACTCTCAGTCTCCATGGGAACTTGTCACACTCTCAGTCTACAAGGGAACTTGTCGCACTCTTAGTCTCCATGGATGGGGAACTTGTCGCACTCTCAGTCTCCATGGGAACTTGTCAGACTCTCAGTCTACATGGGAACTTGTCACACTCTCAGTCTACATGGGAATTTGTCACACGCACAGTCCCCATCGGAACTTGTCACACTCTCTGTCTACATGGGAACTTCTCACACTCTCTGTCTCCATGGGAACTTGTCACACTCTCAGTCCACATGAGAACTTGTCAAACTCTCAGTCTCCATGGGAACTTGTCACACTCTCAGTCTACATGGGAACTTGTCACACTCTCAGTCTCCATGGAAACTTGTCACACTCTCAGTCTACTTGGGAACTTGTCACACTCTCAGTCTACATGGGAATTTGTCACACGCTCAGTCTCCATGGGAACTTGTCTCACTCTCGGTCTCCATGGGAACTTGTCACACTCTCGGTCTCCATGAGAACTTGTCACACTGTAGGTCTCCATGGAAACTTGTCACACTCTCAGTCTACATGGGAACTTCTCACACTCTCTGTCTCCATGGGAACTTGTCACACTCTCAGACTCCATGGGAACATGTCACACTCTCAGTCCACATGAGAACTTGTCAAACTCTCAGTCTCCATCGGAACTTGTCACACTCTCAGTCTACATGGGAACTTGTCACACACTCAGTCTCCATGGGAACTTGTCAGACTCTCAGTCTACATGGGAACTTGTCACACTCTCAGTCTACATGGGAATTTGTCGCACGCTCAGTCTCCATGGGAACTTGTCACACTCTCGGTCTCCATGGGAACTTGTCACGCTCTCGGGCTCCAAGGGAACTTGTCACACTCTAGGTCTCCATGGAAACTTGTCACACTCTCAGTCTCCATGGGAACTTGTCACACTCTCAGCCTCCATGAGACCTTATCGCTCTCTCAGTCTGCATGGGAACTTGTCACACTCTCAGTCTACAAGGGAACTTGTCACAATCTCTTTCTCCATGGCAGCTTGTCACACTCTCAGTCTCCATGGGAACATGTCACACTCTCAGTCTCCATGGGAACTTGTCACACTCTCAGTCTATATGGTAACTTGTCACACTCTCAGTCTCCATGAGAATTTGTCACACTCTCAGTCTCCATGGGAACTTGTCACACTCTCAGTCTCCATGGGAACTTGTCACACTCTCAGTCTTCATGAGAACTTGTCACACTCTCAGGCACCATGGGAACTTGCCAGGCGCTCAGACTCCATGGCAACTTGTCACACTCTCAGTCTACATGGGAATTTGTCACACTCTCAGTCTACATAGGAACCTGACACACTCTCAGTCTCCATGGAAACTTGTCACACTCTCAGTCTCCATGGGAACCTGTCACACTCTCAGTCTCCATGGGAACTTGTCACACTCTCAGTCTGCATGGGAACTTGTCACACTCTCAGTCCACATGAGAGCTTGTCACACTCTCAGTCTCCATGGGAACTTGTCACACTCTCAGTCTACATGGGAACTTATCACACTCTCAGTCTCCATGGAAAATTGTCACACTCTCAGTCTACTTGGGAACTTGCCACACTCTCAGACTACATGGGAAATTGTGACACTCTCAGTCTCCATGAGACCTTGTCACACTCTCAGTCCCCATCGGAACTTGTCACACTCTCAGTCTACATGGGAACTTCTCACACTCTCTGTCTCCATGGGAACTTGTCACACTCTCAGACTCCATGGGAACATGTCACACTCTCAGTCCACATGAGAACTTGTCAAACTCTCAGTCTCCATGGGAACTTGTCACACTCTCAGTCTACAAGGGAACTTGTCGCACTCTTAGTCTCCATGGATGGGGAACTTGTCGCACTCTCAGTCTCCATGGGAACTTGTCAGACTCTCAGTCTACATGGGAACTTGTCACACTCTCAGTCTACATGGGAATTTGTCACACGCACAGTCCCACACGGAACTTGTCACACTCTCTGTCTACATGGGAACTTCTCACACTCTCTGTCTCCATGGGAACTTGTGACACTCTCAGTCCACATGAGAACTTGTCAAACTCTCAGTCTCCATGGGAACTTGTCACACTCTCAGTCTACATGGGAACTTGTCACACTCTCAGTCTCCATGGAAACTTGTCACACTCTCAGTCTACTTGGGAACTTGCCACACTCTCAGTCTCCATGGCAACTTGTCACACTCTCAGACTCCATGGGAACATGTCACACTCTCAGTCTCCATGGGAACTTGTCACACTCTCAGTCTCCATGGCAACTTGTCACACTCTTGGTCTCCATGGGAACTTGTCACACTCTCGGTCTCCATGGGAACTTGTCACACTCTAGGTCTCCATGGAAACTTGTCACACTCTCAGTCTCCATGGGAACTTGTCACACTCTCAGACTCCATGGGAACATGTCACACTCTGAGTCTCCATGGGAACTTGTCACACTCTCAGTCTACATGGGAACTTGTCACACTCTCAGGCTACATGAGAACTTGTCACACTCTCAGTCTGCATGGGAAATTGTCACCCTCTCAGTCTCCATGGGAACTTGTCACACTCTCAGTCTACATGGGAACTGGTCACACTCATAGTCTACATTGGAACCCGTCACACTCTCAGTCTCCATGGGAACTTGTCACACTCTCAGTCTACATGGGAACCTGTCACCCTCTCAGTCTCCATGGGAACTTGTCACACTCTCAGTCTACATGGGAACTTGTCACACTCTCAGTCTACATGGGAACCTGTCACGCTCTCATTCTCCATGGAAACTTGTCACACTCTCAGTCTGCATGGGAACCTGTCACACTCTCAGTCTCCATGGGAACTTGTCACACTCTCAGTCTACATGGGAACCTGTCACACCATCAGTCTCCATGGGAACTTGTCACACTCTCAGTCTACAAGGGAACTTGTCGCACTCTTAGTCTCCATGGATGGGTAACTTGTCGCACTCCCAGTCTCCATGGGAACTTGTCACACTCTCAGTCTACATGGGAATTTGTCACACGCTCAGTCTACATAGGAACCTGACACACTCTCAGTCTCCATGGAAACTTGTCACACTCTCAGTCTCCATGGGAACCTGTCACACTCTCAGTCTCCATGGGAACTTGTCACACTCTCAGTCTGCATGGGAACTTGTCACACTCTCAGTCCACATGAGAGCTTGTCACACTCTCAGTCTCCATGGGAACTTGTCACACTCTCAGTCTACATGGGAACTTATCACACTCTCAGTCTCCATGGAAAATTGTCACACTCTCAGTCTACTTGGGAACTTGCCACACTCTCAGACTACATGGGAAATTGTGACACTCTCAGTCTCCATGAGACCTTGTCACACTCTCAGTCCCCATCGGAACTTGTCACACTCTCAGTCTACATGGGAACTTCTCACACTCTCTGTCTCCATGGGAACTTGTCACACTCTCAGACTCCATGGGAACATGTCACACTCTCAGTCCACATGAGAACTTGTCAAACTCTCAGTCTCCATGGGAACTTGTCACACTCTCAGTCTACAAGGGAACTTGTCGCACTCTTAGTCTCCATGGATGGGGAACTTGTCGCACTCTCAGTCTCCATGGGAACTTGTCAGACTCTCAGTCTACATGGGAACTTGTCACACTCTCAGTCTACATGGGAATTTGTCACACGCACAGTCCCACACGGAACTTGTCACACTCTCTGTCTACATGGGAACTTGTCACACTCTCAGTCTACATGGGAACTTGTCACACTCTCAGTCTCCATGGAAACTTGTCACACTCTCAGTCTACTTGGGAACTTGCCACACTCTCAGTCTCCATGGCAACTTGTCACACTCTCAGACTCCATGGGAACATGTCACACTCTCAGTCTCCATGGGAACTTGTCACACTCTCAGTCTCCATGGCAACTTGTCACACTCTTGGTCTCCATGGGAACTTGTCACACTCTCGGTCTCCATGGGAACTTGTCACACTCTAGGTCTCCATGGAAACTTGTCACACTCTCAGTCTCCATGGGAACTTGTCACACTCTCAGACTCCATGGGAACATGTCACACTCTGAGTCTCCATGGGAACTTGTCACACTCTCAGTCTACATGGGAACTTGTCACACTCTCAGGCTACATGAGAACTTGTCACACTCTCAGTCTGCATGGGAAATTGTCACCCTCTCAGTCTCCATGGGAACTTGTCACACTCTCAGTCTACATGGGAACTGGTCACACTCATAGTCTACATTGGAACCCGTCACACTCTCAGTCTCCATGGGAACTTGTCACACTCTCAGTCTACATGGGAACCTGTCACCCTCTCAGTCTCCATGGGAACTTGTCACACTCTCAGTCTACATGGGAACTTGTCACACTCTCAGTCTACATGGGAACCTGTCACGCTCTCAGTCTCCATGGAAACTTGTCACACTCTCAGTCTGCATGGGAACCTGTCACACTCTCAGTCTCCATGGGAACTTGTCACACTCTCAGTCTACATGGGAACCTGTCACACCATCAGTCTCCATGGGAACTTGTCACACTCTCAGTCTACAAGGGAACTTGTCGCACTCTTAGTCTCCATGGATGGGTAACTTGTCGCACTCCCAGTCTCCATGGGAACTTGTCACACTCTCAGTCTACATGGGAATTTGTCACACGCTCAGTCTACATAGGAACCTGACACACTCTCAGTCTCCATGGAAACTTGTCACACTCTCAGTCTCCATGGGAACCTGTCACACTCTCAGTCTCCATGGGAACTTGTCACACTCTCAGTCTGCATGGGAACTTGTCACACTCTCAGTCCACATGAGAGCTTGTCACACTCTCAGTCTCCATGGGAACTTGTCACACTCTCAGTCTACATGGGAACTTATCACACTCTCAGTCTCCATGGAAAATTGTCACACTCTCAGTCTACTTGGGAACTTGCCACACTCTCAGACTACATGGGAAATTGTGACACTCTCAGTCTCCATGAGACCTTGTCACACTCTCAGTCCCCATCGGAACTTGTCACACTCTCAGTCTACATGGGAACTTCTCACACTCTCTGTCTCCATGGGAACTTGTCACACTCTCAGACTCCATGGGAACATGTCACACTCTCAGTCCACATGAGAACTTGTCAAACTCTCAGTCTCCATGGGAACTTGTCACACTCTCAGTCTACAAGGGAACTTGTCGCACTCTTAGTCTCCATGGATGGGGAACTTGTCGCACTCTCAGTCTCCATGGGAACTTGTCAGACTCTCAGTCTACATGGGAACTTGTCACACTCTCAGTCTACATGGGAATTTGTCACACGCACAGTCCCACACGGAACTTGTCACACTCTCTGTCTACATGGGAACTTCTCACACTCTCTGTCTCCATGGGAACTTGTGACACTCTCAGTCCACATGAGAACTTGTCAAACTCTCAGTCTCCATGGGAACTTGTCACACTCTCAGTCTACATGGGAACTTGTCACACTCTCAGTCTCCATGGAAACTTGTCACACTCTCAGTCTACTTGGGAACTTGCCACACTCTCAGTCTCCATGGCAACTTGTCACACTCTCAGACTCCATGGGAACATGTCACACTCTCAGTCTCCATGGGAACTTGTCACACTCTCAGTCTCCATGGCAACTTGTCACACTCTTGGTCTCCATGGGAACTTGTCACACTCTCGGTCTCCATGGGAACTTGTCACACTCTAGGTCTCCATGGAAACTTGTCACACTCTCAGTCTCCATGGGAACTTGTCACACTCTCAGACTCCATGGGAACATGTCACACTCTGAGTCTCCATGGGAACTTGTCACACTCTCAGTCTACATGGGAACTTGTCACACTCTCAGGCTACATGAGAACTTGTCACACTCTCAGTCTGCATGGGAAATTGTCACCCTCTCAGTCTCCATGGGAACTTGTCACACTCTCAGTCTACATGGGAACTGGTCACACTCATAGTCTACATTGGAACCCGTCACACTCTCAGTCTCCATGGGAACTTGTCACACTCTCAGTCTACATGGGAACCTGTCACCCTCTCAGTCTCCATGGGAACTTGTCACACTCTCAGTCTACATGGGAACTTGTCACACTCTCAGTCTACATGGGAACCTGTCACGCTCTCAGTCTCCATGGAAACTTGTCACACTCTCAGTCTGCATGGGAACCTGTCACACTCTCAGTCTCCATGGGAACTTGTCACACTCTCAGTCTACATGGGAACCTGTCACACCATCAGTCTCCATGGGAACTTGTCACACTCTCAGTCTACAAGGGAACTTGTCGCACTCTTAGTCTCCATGGATGGGCAACTTGTCGCACTCTCAGTCTCCATGGGAACTTGTCACACTCTCAGTCTACATGGGAATTTGTCACACGCTCAGTCTCCATGGGAACTTGTCTCACTCTCGGTCTCCATGGGAACTTGTCACACTCTCGGTCTCCATGAGAACTTGTCACACTGTAGGTCTCCATGGAAACTTGTCACACTCTCAGTCTACATGGGAACTTCTCACACTCTCTGTCTCCATGGGAACTTGTCACACTCTCAGACTCCATGGGAACATGTCACACTCTCAGTCCACATGACAACTTGTCAAACTCTCAGTCTCCATCGGAACTTGTCACACTCTCAGTCTACATGGGAACTTGTCACACACTCAGTCTCCATGGGAACTTGTCAGACTCTCAGTCTACATGGGAACTTGTCACACTCTCAGTCTACATGGGAATTTGTCGCACGCTCAGTCTCCATGGGAACTTGTCACACTCTCGGTCTCCATGGGAACTTGTCACGCTCTCGGGCTCCAAGGGAACTTGTCACACTCTAGGTCTCCATGGAAACTTGTCACACTCTCAGTCTCCATGGGAACTTGTCACACTCTCAGTCTCCATGAGACCTTATCGCTCTCTCAGTCTGCATGGGAACTTGTCACACTCTCAGTCTACAAGGGAACTTGTCACAATCTCTTTCTCCATGGCAGCTTGTCACACTCTCAGTCTCCATGGGAACATGTCACACTCTCAGTCTCCATGGGAACTTGTCACACTCTCAGTCTATATGGGAACTTGTCACACTCTCAGTCTACATGACAACTTGTCACACTCTCAGTCTCCATGGCAACTTCTGACACTCTCAGTCTCCGTGGGAACTTGTCACACTCTCAGTCTCCGAGGGAACTTCTCACATTCTCAGTCTCCGTGGGAAATTGTCACACTCTCAGTCTCGGTGGAAACTTGTCACACTCTCAGTCTACATGGGAACCTGTCACACAATCAGTCTCCATGGGAACTTGTCACACTCTCAGTCTACAAGGGAACTTGTCGCACTCTTAGTCTCCATGGATGGGGAACTTGTCGCACTCTCAGTCTCCATGGGAACTTGTCAGACTCTCACTCTACATGGGAACTTGTCACACTCTCAGTCTACATGGGAATTTGTCACACGCACAGTCCCCATCGGAACTTGTCACACTCTCTGTCTACATGGGAACTTCTCACACTCTCTGTCTCCATGGGAACTTGTCACACTCTCAGTCCACATGAGAACTTGTCAAACTCTCAGTCTCCATGGGAACTTGTCACACTCTCAGTCTACATGGGAACTTGTCACACTCTCAGTCTCCATGGAAACTTGTCACACTCTCAGTCTCCATGGGAACCTGTCACACTCTCAGTCTCCATGGGAACTTGTCACACTCTCAGTCTGCATGGGAACTTGTCACACTCTCAGTCCACATGAGAGCTTGTCACACTCTCAGTCTCCATGGGAACTTGTCACACTCTCAGTCTACATGGGAACTTATCACACTCTCAGTCTCCATGGAAAATTGTCACACTCTCAGTCTACTTGGGAACTTGCCACACTCTCAGACTACATGGGAAATTGTGACACTCTCAGTCTCCATGAGACCTTGTCACACTCTCAGTCCCCATCGGAACTTGTCACACTCTCAGTCTACATGGGAACTTCTCACACTCTCTGTCTCCATGGGAACTTGTCACACTCTCAGACTCCATGGGAACATGTCACACTCTCAGTCCACATGAGAACTTGTCAAACTCTCAGTCTCCATGGGAACTTGTCACACTCTCAGTCTACAAGGGAACTTGTCGCACTCTTAGTCTCCATGGATGGGGAACTTGTCGCACTCTCAGTCTCCATGGGAACTTGTCAGACTCTCAGTCTACATGGGAACTTGTCACAATCTCAGTCTACATGGGAATTTGTCACACGCACAGTCCCACACGGAACTTGTCACACTCTCTGTCTACATGGGAACTTCTCACACTCTCTGTCTCCATGGGAACTTGTGACACTCTCAGTCCACATGAGAACTTGTCAAACTCTCAGTCTCCATGGGAACTTGTCACACTCTCAGTCTACATGGGAACTTGTCACACTCTCAGTCTCCATGGAAACTTGTCACACTCTCAGTCTACTTGGGAACTTGCCACACTCTCAGTCTCCATGGCAACTTGTCACACTCTCAGACTCCATGGGAACATGTCACACTCTCAGTCTTCATGGGAACTTGTCACACTCTCAGTCTCCATGGCAACTTGTCGCACTTTTGGTCTCCATGGGAACTTGTCACACTCTCGGTCTCCATGGGAACTTGTCACACTCTAGGTCTCCATGGAAACTTGTCACACTCTCAGTCTCCATGGGAACTTGTCACACTCTCAGACTCCATGGGAACATGTCACACTCTGAGTCTCCATGGGAACTTGTCACACTCTCAGTCTACATGGGAACTTGTCACACTCTCAGGCTACATGAGAACTTGTCACACTCTCAGTCTGCATGGGAAATTGTCACCCTCTCAGTCTCCATGGGAACTTGTCACACTCTCAGTCTACATGGGAACTGGTCACACTCATAGTCTACATTGGAACCCGTCACACTCTCAGTCTCCATGGGAACTTGTCACACTCTCAGTCTACATGGGAACCTGTCACCCTCTCAGTCTCCATGGGAACTTGTCACACTCTCAGTCTACATGGGAACTTGTCACACTCTCAGTCTACATGGGAACCTGTCACGCTCTCAGTCTCCATGGAAACTTGTCACACTCTCAGTCTGCATGGGAACCTGTCACACTCTCAGTCTCCATGGGAACTTGTCACACTCTCAGTCTACATGGGAACCTGTCACACCATCAGTCTCCATGGGAACTTGTCACACTCTCAGTCTACAAGGGAACTTGTCGCACTCTTAGTCTCCATGGATGGGTAACTTGTCGCACTCTCAGTCTCCATGGGAACTTGTCACACTCTCAGTCTACATGGGAATTTGTCACACGCTCAGTCTCCATGGGAACTTGTCTCACTCTCGGTCTCCATGGGAACTTGTCACACTCTCGGTCTCCATGAGAACTTGTCACACTGTAGGTCTCCATGGAAACTTGTCACACTCTCAGTCTACATGGGAACTTCTCACACTCTCTGTCTCCATGGGAACTTGTCACACTCTCAGACTCCATGGGAACATGTCACACTCTCAGTCCACATGACAACTTGTCAAACTCTCAGTCTCCATCGGAACTTGTCACACTCTCAGTCTACATGGGAACTTGTCACACACTCAGTCTCCATGGGAACTTGTCAGACTCTCAGTCTACATGGGAACTTGTCACACTCTCAGTCTACATGGGAATTTGTCGCACGCTCAGTCTCCATGGGAACTTGTCACACTCTCGGTCTCCATGGGAACTTGTCACGCTCTCGGGCTCCAAGGGAACTTGTCACACTCTAGGTCTCCATGGAAACTTGTCACACTCTCAGTCTCCATGGGAACTTGTCACACTCTCAGTCTACAAGGGAACTTGTCACAATCTCTTTCTCCATGGCAGCTTGTCACACTCTCAGTCTCCATGGGAACATGTCACACTCTCAGTCTCCATGGGAACTTGTCACACTCTCAGTCTATATGGGAACTTGTCACACTCTCAGTCTACATGACAACTTGTCACACTCTCAGTCTCCATGGCAACTTCTGACACTCTCAGTCTCCGTGGGAACTTGTCACACTCTCAGTCTCCGAGGGAACTTCTCACATTCTCAGTCTCCGTGGGAAATTGTCACACTCTCAGTCTCGGTGGAAACTTGTCACACTCTCAGTCTCCATGGGAACCTGTCACACTCTCAGTCTCCATGAGAATTTGTCACACTCTCAGTCTCCATGGGAACTTGTCACACTCTCAGTCTCCATGGGAACTTGTCACACTCTCAGTCTTCATGAGAACTTGTCACACTCTCAGGCACCATGGGAACTTGCCAGGCGCTCAGACTCCATGGCAACTTGTCACACTCTCAGTCTACATGGGAATTTGTCACACTCTCAGTCTACATAGGAACCTGACACACTCTCAGTCTCCATGGAAACTTGTCACACTCTCAGTCTCCATGGGAACCTGCCACACTCTCAGTCTCCATGGGAACTTGTCACACTCTCAGTCTGCATGGGAACTTGTCACACTCTCAGTCCACATGAGAGCTTGTCACACTCTCAGTCTCCATGGGAACTTGTCACACTCTCAGTCTACATGGGAACTTATCACACTCTCAGTCTCCATGGAAAATTGTCACACTCTCAGTCTACTTGGGAACTTGCCACACTCTCAGACTACATGGGAAATTGTGACACTCTCAGTCTCCATGAGACCTTGTCACACTCTCAGTCCCCATCGGAACTTGTCACACTCTCAGTCTACATGGGAACTTCTCACACTCTCTGTCTCCATGGGAACTTGTCACACTCTCAGACTCCATGGGAACATGTCACACTCTCAGTCCACATGAGAACTTGTCAAACTCTCAGTCTCCATGGGAACTTGTCACACTCTCAGTCTCCATGGAAACTTGTCACACTCTCAGTCTACTTGGGAACTTGCCACACTCTCAGTCTACATTTGAAATTGTGACACACTCAGTCTCCATGAGACCTTGTCACACTCTCAGTCCCCACATGAACTTGTCACACTCTTTGTCTACATGGGAACTTCTCACACTCTCTGTCTCCATGGGAACTTGTCACACTCTCAGACTCCATGGGAACATGTCACACTCTCAGTCTCCATGGGAACTTGTCACACTCTCAGTCTACATGGGAACTTGTCACACTCTCAGTCTCCATGGAAACTTGTCACACTCTCAGTCTACTTGGGAACTTGCCACACTCTCAGTCTACATTTGAAATTGTGACACTCTCAGTCTCCATGAGACCTTCTCACACTCTCAGTCCCCACAGGGACTTGTCACACTCTTTGTCTACATGGGAACTTCTCACACTCTCTGTCTCCATGGGAACTTGTCGCACTCTCAGACTCCATGGGAACATGTCACACTCCCAGTCTCCATGGGAACTTGTCACACTCTCAGTCTGCATGGGAAATTGTCACCCTCTCAGCCTCCATGGGAACATGTCACACTCTCAGTCTACATGGGAACCTGTCACCCTCTCAGTCTCCATGGGAACTTGTCACACTCTCAGTCTACATGGGAACTTGTCACACTCTCAGTCTACATGGGAACCTGTCACACTCTCAGTCTCCATGGAAACTTGTCACACTCTCAGTCTACATGGGAACCTGTCACACTCTCAGTCTCCATGGGAACTTGTCACACTCTCAGTCTACATGGGAACCTGCCACACCATCAGTCTCCATGGGAACTTGTCACACTCTCAGTCTACAAGGGAACTTGTCGCACTCTTAGTCTCCATGGATGGGTAACTTGTCGCACTCTCAGTCTCCATGGGAACTTGTCACACTCTCAGTCCACATGGGAATTTGTCTCACGCTCAGTCTCCATGGCAACTTGTCACACTCTCGGTCTCCATGGGAACTTGTCACACTCTCGGTCTCCATGGGAACTTGTCACACTCTAGGTCTCCATGGAAACTTGTCACACTCTCAGTCTCCATGGGAACTTGTCACACTCTCAGACTCCATGGGAACATGTCACACTCTGAGTCTCCATGGGAACTTGTCACACTCTCAGTCTACATGGGAACTTGTCACACTCTCAGGCTACATGACAACATCTCACACTCTCAGTCTGCACGGGAAATTGTCACCCTCTCAGTCTCCATGGGAACTTGTCACACTCTCAGTCTACATGGGAACTGGTCACACTCATAGTCTACATGGGAACCTGTCACACTCTCAGTCTCCATGGGAACTTGTCACACTCTCAGTCTACATGGGAACCTGTCACCCTCTCAGTCTCCATGGGAACTTGTCACACTCTCAGTCTACATGGGAACTTGTCACACTCTCAGTCTACATGGGAACCTGTCACACTCTCAGTCTCCATGGAAACTTGTCACACTCTCAGTCTGCATGGGAACCTGTCACACTCTCAGTCTCCATGGGAACTTCTCACACTCTCAGTCTACATGGGAACCTGTCACACCATCAGTCTCCATGGGAACTTGTCACACTCTCAGTCTACAAGGGAACTTGTCGCACTCTTAGTCTCCATGGATGGGTAACTTGTCGCACTCTAAGTCTCCATGGGAACTTGTCACACTCTCAGTCTACATGGGAACTTGTCACACTCTCAGTCTACATGGGAATTTGTCACACGCTCAGTCTCCATGGGAACTTGTCTCACTCTCGGTCTCCATGGGAACTTGTCACACTCTCGGTCTCCATGAGAACTTGTCACACTGTAGGTCTCCATAGAAACTTGTCACACTCTCAGTCTACATGGGAACTTCTCACACTCTCTGTCTCCATGGGAACTTGTCACACTCTCAGACTCCATGGGAACATGTCACACTCTCAGTCCACATGAGAACTTGTCAAACTCTCAGTCTCCATCGGAACTTGTCACACTCTCAGTCTACATGGGAACTTGTCACACTCTCAGTCTCCATGGGAACTTGTCAGACTCTCAGTCTACATGGGAACTTGTCACACTCTCAGTCTACATGGGAATTTGTCGCACGCTCAGTCTCCATGGGAACTTGTCACACTCTCGGTCTCCATGGGAACTTGTCACGCTCTCGGGCTCCAAGGGAACTTGTCACACTCTAGGTCTCCATGGAAACTTGTCACACTCTCAGTCTCCATGGGAACTTGTCACACTCTCAGTCTCCATGAGACCTTATCGCACTCTCAGTCTGCATGGGAACTTGTCACACTCTCAGTCTACAGGGGAACTTGTCACAATCTCTTTCTCCATGGCAGCTTGTCACACTCTCAGTCTCCATGGGAACATATCACACTCTCAGTCTCCATGGGAACTTGTCACACTCTCAGTCTATATGGGAACTTGTCACACTCCCAGTCTACATGAGAACTTGTCACACTCTCAGTCTCCATGGCAACTTCTGACACTCTCAGTCTCCGTGGGAACTTGTCACACTCTCAGTCTCCGAGGGAACTTCTCACATTCTCAGTCTCCGTGGGAAATTGTCACACTCTCAGTCTCGGTGGAAACTTGTCACACTCTCAGTCTCCATGGGAACCTGTCACACTCTCAGTCTCCATGAGAATTTGTCACACTCTCAGTCTCCATGGGAACTTGTCACACTCTCAGTCTACATGGGAACTTGTCACACTCTCAGTCTACTTGGGAACTTGCCACACTCTCAGTCTACATTTGAAATTGTGACACTCTCAGTCTCCATGAGACCTTCTCACACTCTCAGTCCCCACAGGGACTTGTCACACTCTTTGTCTACATGGGAACTTCTCACACTCTCTGTCTCCATGGGAACTTGTCGCACTCTCAGACTCCATGGGAACATGTCACACTCCCAGTCTCCATGGGAACTTGTCACACTCTCAGTCTACATGGGAACCTGTCACCCTCTCAGTCTCCATGGGAACTTGTCACACTCTCAGTCTACATGGGAACTTGTCACACTCTCAGTCTACATGGGAACCTGTCACACTCTCAGTCTCCATGGAAACTTGTCACACTCTCAGTCTACATGGGAACCTGTCACACTCTCAGTCTCCATGGGAACTTGTCACACTCTCAGTCTACATGGGAACCTGCCACACCATCAGTCTCCATGGGAACTTGTCACACTCTCAGTCTACAAGGGAACTTGTCGCACTCTTAGTCTCCATGGATGGGTAACTTGTCGCACTCTCAGTCTCCATGGGAACTTGTCACACTCTCAGTCCACATGGGAATTTGTCTCACGCTCAGTCTCCATGGCAACTTGTCACACTCTCGGTCTCCATGGGAACTTGTCACACTCTCGGTCTCCATGGGAACTTGTCACACTCTAGGTCTCCATGGAAACTTGTCACACTCTCAGTCTCCATGGGAACTTGTCACACTCTCAGACTCCATGGGAACATGTCACACTCTGAGTCTCCATGGGAACTTGTCACACTCTCAGTCTACATGGGAACTTGTCACACTCTCAGGCTACATGACAACATCTCACACTCTCAGTCTGCACGGGAAATTGTCACCCTCTCAGTCTCCATGGGAACTTGTCACACTCTCAGTCTACATGGGAACTGGTCACACTCATAGTCTACATGGGAACCTGTCACACTCTCAGTCTCCATGGGAACTTGTCACACTCTCAGTCTACATGGGAACCTGTCACCCTCTCAGTCTCCATGGGAACTTGTCACACTCTCAGTCTACATGGGAACTTGTCACACTCTCAGTCTACATGGGAACCTGTCACACTCTCAGTCTCCATGGAAACTTGTCACACTCTCAGTCTGCATGGGAACCTGTCACACTCTCAGTCTCCATGGGAACTTCTCACACTCTCAGTCTACATGGGAACCTGTCACACCATCAGTCTCCATGGGAACTTGTCACACTCTCAGTCTACAAGGGAACTTGTCGCACTCTTAGTCTCCATGGATGGGTAACTTGTCGCACTCTAAGTCTCCATGGGAACTTGTCACACTCTCAGTCTACATGCGAACTTGTCACACTCTCAGTCTACATGGGAATTTGTCACACGCTCAGTCTCCATGGGAACTTGTCTCACTCTCGGTCTCCATGGGAACTTGTCACACTCTCGGTCTCCATGAGAACTTGTCACACTGTAGGTCTCCATAGAAACTTGTCACACTCTCAGTCTACATGGGAACTTCTCACACTCTCTGTCTCCATGGGAACTTGTCACACTCTCAGACTCCATGGGAACATGTCACACTCTCAGTCCACATGAGAACTTGTCAAACTCTCAGTCTCCATCGGAACTTGTCACACTCTCAGTCTACATGGGAACTTGTCACACTCTCAGTCTCCATGGGAACTTGTCAGACTCTCAGTCTACATGGGAACTTGTCACACTCTCAGTCTACATGGGAATTTGTCGCACGCTCAGTCTCCATGGGAACTTGTCACACTCTCGGTCTCCATGGGAACTTGTCACGCTCTCGGGCTCCAAGGGAACTTGTCACACTCTAGGTCTCCATGGAAACTTGTCACACTCTCAGTCTCCATGGGAACTTGTCACACTCTCAGTCTCCATGAGACCTTATCGCACTCTCAGTCTGCATGGGAACTTGTCACACTCTCAGTCTACAGGGGAACTTGTCACAATCTCTTTCTCCATGGCAGCTTGTCACACTCTCAGTCTCCATGGGAACATATCACACTCTCAGTCTCCATGGGAACTTGTCACACTCTCAGTCTACATTTGAAATTGTGACACTCTCAGTCTCCATGAGACCTTCTCACACTCTCAGTCCCCACAGGGACTTGTCACACTCTTTGTCTACATGGGAACTTCTCACACTCTCTGTCTCCATGGGAACTTGTCGCACTCTCAGACTCCATGGGAACATGTCACCCTCTCAGCCTCCATGGGAACATGTCACACTCTCAGTCTACATGGGAACCTGTCACCCTCTCAGTCTCCATGGGAACTTGTCACACTCTCAGTCTACATGGGAACTTGTCACACTCTCAGTCTACATGGGAACCTGTCACACTCTCAGTCTCCATGGAAACTTGTCACACTCTCAGTCTACATGGGAACCTGTCACACTCTCAGTCTCCATGGGAACTTGTCACACTCTCAGTCTACATGGGAACCTGTCACCCTCTCAGTCTCCATGGGAACTTGTCACACTCTCAGTCTACATGGGAACTTGTCACACTCTCAGTCTACATGGGAACCTGTCACACTCTCAGTCTCCATGGGAACTTGTCACACTCTCAGCCTCCATGGGAACATGTCACACTCTCAGTCTACATGGGAACCTGTCACCCTCTCAGTCTCCATGGGAACTTGTCACACTCTCAGTCTACATGGGAACTTGTCACACTCTCAGTCTACATGGGAACCTGTCACACTCTCAGTCTCCATGGAAACTTGTCACACTCTCAGTCTACATGGGAACCTGTCACACTCTCAGTCTCCATGGGAACTTGTCACACTCTCAGTCTACATGGGAACCTGCCACACCATCAGTCTCCATGGGAACTTGTCACACTCTCAGTCTACAAGGGAACTTGTCGCACTCTTAGTCTCCATGGATGGGTAACTTGTCGCACTCTCAGTCTCCATGGGAACTTGTCACACTCTCAGTCCACATGGGAATTTGTCTCACGCTCAGTCTCCATGGCAACTTGTCACACTCTCGGTCTCCATGGGAACTTGTCACACTCTCGGTCTCCATGGGAACTTGTCACACTCTAGGTCTCCATGGAAACTTGTCACACTCTCAGTCTCCATGGGAACTTGTCACACTCTCAGACTCCATGGGAACATGTCACACTCTGAGTCTCCATGGGAACTTGTCACACTCTCAGTCTACATGGGAACTTGTCACACTCTCAGGCTACATGACAACATCTCACACTCTCAGTCTGCACGGGAAATTGTCACCCTCTCAGTCTCCATGGGAACTTGTCACACTCTCAGTCTACATGGGAACTGGTCACACTCATAGTCTACATGGGAACCTGTCACACTCTCAGTCTCCATGGGAACTTGTCACACTCTCAGTCTACATGGGAACCTGTCACCCTCTCAGTCTCCATGGGAACTTGTCACACTCTCAGTCTACATGGGAACTTGTCACACTCTCAGTCTACATGGGAACCTGTCACACTCTCAGTCTCCATGGAAACTTGTCACACTCTCAGTCTGCATGGGAACCTGTCACACTCTCAGTCTCCATGGCAACTTCTGACACTCTCAGTCTCCGTGGGAACTTGTCACACTCTCAGTCTCCGAGGGAACTTCTCACATTCTCAGTCTCCGTGGGAAATTGTCACACTCTCAGTCTCGGTGGAAACTTGTCACACTCTCAGTCTCCATGGGAACCTGTCACACTCTCAGTCTCCATGAGAATTTGTCACACTCTCAGTCTCCATGGGAACTTGTCACACTCTCAGTCTACATGGGAACTTGTCACACTCTCAGGCTACATGAGAACTTGGCACACTCTCAGTCTGCATGGGAAATTGTCACCCTCTCAGTCTCCATGGGAACTTGTCACACTCTCAGTCTACATGGGAACTGGTCACACTCATAGTCTACATTGGAACCTGTCACACTCTCAGTCTCCATGGGAACTTGTCACACTCTCAGTCTACATGGGAACCTGTCACCCTCTCAGTCTCCATGGGAACTTGTCACACTCTCAGTCTACATGGGAACTTGTCACACTCTCAGTCTACATGGGAACCTGTCACACTCTCAGTCTCCATGGAAACTTGTCACACTCTCAGTCTGCATGGGAACCTGTCACACTCTCTGTCTCCATGGGAACTTGTCACACTCTCAGTCTACATGGGAACCTGTCACACCATCAGTCTCCATGGGAACTTGTCACACTCTCAGTCTACAAGGGAACTTGTCGCACTCTTAGTCTCCATGGATGGGTAACTTGTCGCACTCTCAGTCTCCATGGGAACTTGTCACACTCTCAGTCTACATGGGAACTTGTCACACTCTCAGTCTACATGGGAATTTGTCACACGCTCAGTCTCCATGGGAACTTGTCACACTCTCAGTCTCCATGGGAACTTGTCACACTCTCAGTCTTCATGAGAACTTGTCACACTCTCAGGCACCATGGGAACTTGCCAGGCGCTCAGACTCCATGGCAACTTGTCACACTCTCAGTCTACATGGGAATTTGTCACACTCTCAGTCTACATAGGAACCTGACACACTCTCAGTCTCCATGGAAACTTGTCACACTCTCAGTCTCCATGGGAACCTGCCACACTCTCAGTCTCCATGGGAACTTGTCACACTCTCAGTCTGCATGGGAACTTGTCACACTCTCAGTCCACATGAGAGCTTGTCACACTCTCAGTCTCCATGGGAACTTGTCACACTCTCAGTCTACATGGGAACTTATCGCACTCTCAGTCTCCATGGAAAATTGTCACACTCTCAGTCTACTTGGGAACTTGCCACACTCTCAGACTACATGGGAAATTGTGACACTCTCAGTCTCCATGAGACCTTGTCACACTCTCAGTCCCCATCGGAACTTGTCACACTCTCAGTCTACATGGGAACTTCTCACACTCTCTGTCTCCATGGGAACTTGTCACACTCTCAGACTCCATGGGAACATGTCACACTCTCAGTCCACATGAGAACTTGTCAAACTCTCAGTCTCCATGGGAATTTGTCACACTCTCAGTCTCCATGGAAACTTGTCACACTCTCAGTCTACTTGGGAACTTGCCACACTCTCAGTCTACATTTGAAATTGTGACACACTCAGTCTCCATGAGACCTTGTCACACTCTCAGTCCCCACAGGAACTTGTCACACACTTTGTCTACATGGGAACTTCTCACACTCTCTGTCTCCATGGGAACTTGTCACACTCTCAGACTCCATGGGAACATGTCACACTCTCAGTCTCCATGGGAACTTGTCACACTCTCAGTCTACATGGGAACTTGTCACACTCTCAGTCTCCATGGAATCTTGTCACACTCTCAGTCTACTTGGGAACTTGCCACACTCTCAGTCTACATTTGAAATTGTGACACTCTCAGTCTCCATGAGACCTTCTCACACTCTCAGTCCCCACAGGGACTTGTCACACTCTTTGTCTACATGGGAACTTCTCACACTCTCTGTCTCCATGGGAACTTGTCGCACTCTCAGACTCCATGGGAACATGTCACACTCCCAGTCTCCATGGGAACTTGTCACACTCTCAGTCTGCATGGGAAATTGTCACCCTCTCAGCCTCCATGGGAACATGTCACACTCTCAGTCTACATGGGAACCTGTCACCCTCTCAGTCTCCATGGGAACTTGTCACACTCTCAGTCTACATGGGAACTTGTCACACTCTCAGTCTACATGGGAACCTGTCACACTCTCAGTCTCCATGGAAACTTGTCACACTCTCAGTCTACATGGGAACCTGTCACACTCTCAGTCTCCATGGGAACTTGTCACACTCTCAGTCTACATGGGAACCTGCCACACCATCAGTCTCCATGGGAACTTGTCACACTCTCAGTCTACAAGGGAACTTGTCGCACTCTTAGTCTCCATGGATGGGTAACTTGTCGCACTCTCAGTCTCCATGGGAACTTGTCACACTCTCAGTCTACATGGAAACTTGTCACACTCTCAGTCCACATGGGAATTTGTCTCACGCTCAGTCTCCATGGCAACTTGTCACACTCTCGGTCTCCATGGGAACTTGTCACACTCTCGGTCTCCATGGGAACTTGTCACACTCTAGGTCTCCATGGAAACTTGTCACACTCTCAGTCTCCATGGGAACTTGTCACACTCTCAGACTCCATGGGAACATGTCACACTCTGAGTCTCCATGGGAACTTGTCACACTCTCAGTCTACATGGGAACTTGTCACACTCTCAGGCTACATGACAACTTCTCACACTCTCAGTCTGCACGGGAAATTGTCACCCTCTCAGTCTCCATGGGAACTTGTCACACTCTCAGTCTACATGGGAACTGGTCACACTCATAGTCTACATGGGAACCTGTCACACTCTCAGTCTCCATGGGAACTTGTCACACTCTCAGTCTACATGGGAACCTGTCACCCTCTCAGTCTCCATGGGAACTTGTCACACTCTCAGTCTACATGGGAACTTGTCACACTCTCAGTCTACATGGGAACCTGTCACACTCTCAGTCTCCATGGAAACTTGTCACACTCTCAGTCTGCATGGGAACCTGTCACACTCTCAGTCTCCATGGGAACTTCTCACACTCTCAGTCTACATGGGAACCTGTCACACCATCAGTCTCCATGGGAACTTGTCACACTCTCAGTCTACAAGGGAACTTGTCGCACTCTTAGTCTCCATGGATGGGTAACTTGTCGCACTCTAAGTCTCCATGGGAACTTGTCACACTCTCAGTCTACATGGGAACTTGTCACACTCTCAGTCTACATGGGAATTTGTCACACGCTCAGTCTCCATGGGAACTTGTGTCACTCTCGGTCTCCATGGGAACTTGTCACACTCTCGGTCTCCATGAGAACTTGTCACACTGTAGGTCTCCATAGAAACTTGTCACACTCTCAGTCTACATGGGAACTTCTCACACTCTCTGTCTCCATGGGAACTTGTCACACTCTCAGACTCCATGGGAACATGTCACACTCTCAGTCCACATGAGAACTTGTCAAACTCTCAGTCTCCATCGGAACTTGTCACACTCTCAGTCTACATGGGAACTTGTCACACTCTCAGTCTCCATGGGAACTTGTCACACTCTCAGTCTACATGGGAATTTGTCGCACGCTCAGTCTCCATGGGAACTTGTCACACTCTCGGTCTCCATGGGAACTTGTCACGCTCTCGGGCTCCAAGGGAACTTGTCACACTCTAGGTCTCCATGGAAACTTGTCACACTCTCAGTCTCCATGGGAACTTGTCACACTCTCAGTCTCCATGAGACCTTATCGCACTCTCAGTCTGCATGGGAACTTGTCACACTCTTAGTCTACAGGGGAACTTGTCACAATCTCTTTCTCCATGGCAGCTTGTCACACTCTCAGTCTCCATGGGAACATATCACACTCTCAGTCTCCATGGGAACTTGTCACACTCTCAGTCTATATGGGAACTTGTCACACTCTCAGTCTACATGAGAACTTGTCACACTCTCAGTCTCCATGGCAACTTCTGACACTCTCAGTCTCCGTGGGAACTTGTCACACTCTCAGTCTCCGAGGGAACTTCTCACATTCTCAGTCTCCGTGGGAAATTGTCACACTCTCAGTCTCGGTGGAAACTTGTCACACTCTCAGTCTCCATGGGAACCTGTCACACTCTCAGTCTCCATGAGAATTTGTCACACTCTCAGTCTCCATGGGAACTTGTCACACTCTCAGTCTACATGGGAACTTGTCACACTCTCAGGCTACATGAGAACTTGGCACACTCTCAGTCTGCATGGGAAATTGTCACCCTCTCAGTCTCCATGGGAACTTGTCACACTCTCAGTCTACATGGGAACTGGTCACACTCATAGTCTACATTGGAACCTGTCACACTCTCAGTCTCCATGGGAACTTGTCACACTCTCAGTCTACATGGGAACCTGTCACCCTCTCAGTCTCCATGGGAACTTGTCACACTCTCAGTCTACATGGGAACTTGTCACACTCTCAGTCTACATGGGAACCTGTCACACTCTCAGTCTCCATGGAAACTTGTCACACTCTCAGTCTGCATGGGAACCTGTCACACTCTCTGTCTCCATGGGAACTTGTCACACTCTCAGTCTACATGGGAACCTGTCACACCATCAGTCTCCATGGGAACTTGTCACACTCTCAGTCTACAAGGGAACTTGTCGCACTCTTAGTCTCCATGGATGGGTAACTTGTCGCACTCTCAGTCTCCATGGGAACTTGTCACACTCTCAGTCTACATGGGAACTTGTCACACTCTCAGTCTACATGGGAATTTGCACACGCTCAGTCTCCATGGGAACTTGTCACACTCTCAGTCTCCATGGGAACTTGTCACACTCTCAGTCTTCATGAGAACTTGTCACACTCTCAGGCACCATGGGAACTTGCCAGGCGCTCAGACTCCATGGCAACTTGTCACACTCTCAGTCTACATGGGAATTTGTCACACTCTCAGTCTACATAGGAACCTGACACACTCTCAGTCTCCATCGAAACTTGTCACACTCTCAGTCTCCATGGGAACCTGCCACACTCTCAGTCTCCATGGGAACTTGTCACACTCTCAGTCTGCATGGGAACTTGTCACACTCTCAGTCCACATGAGAGCTTGTCACACTCTCAGTCTCCATGGGAACTTGTCACACTCTCAGTCTACATGGGAACTTATCGCACTCTCAGTCTCCATGGAAAATTGTCACACTCTCAGTCTACTTGGGAACTTGCCACACTCTCAGACTACATGGGAAATTGTGACACTCTCAGTCTCCATGAGACCTTGTCACACTCTCAGTCCCCATCGGAACTTGTCACACTCTCAGTCTACATGGGAACTTCTCACACTCTCTGTCTCCATGGGAACTTGTCACACTCTCAGACTCCATGGGAACATGTCACACTCTCAGTCCACATGGGAATTTGTCACACTCTCAGTCTCCATGGAAACTTGTCACACTCTCAGTCTACTTGGGAACTTGCCACACTCTCAGTCTACATTTGAAATTGTGACACACTCAGTCTCCATGAGACCTTGTCACACTCTCAGTCCCCACAGGAACTTGTCACACACTTTGTCTACATGGGAACTTCTCACACTCTCTGTCTCCATGGGAACTTGTCACACTCTCAGACTCCATGGGAACATGTCACACTCTCAGTCTCCATGGGAACTTGTCACACTCTCAGTCTACATGGGAACTTGTCACACTCTCAGTCTCCATGGAAACTTGTCACACTCTCAGTCTACTTGGGAACTTGCCACACTCTCAGTCTACATTTGAAATTGTGACACTCTCAGTCTCCATGAGACCTTCTCACACTCTCAGTCCCCACAGGGACTTGTCACACTCTTTGTCTACATGGGAACTTCTCACACTCTCTGTCTCCATGGGAACTTGTCGCACTCTCAGACTCCATGGGAACATGTCACACTCCCAGTCTCCATGGGAACTTGTCACACTCTCAGTCTGCATGGGAAATTGTCACCCTCTCAGCCTCCATGGGAACATGTCACACTCTCAGTCTACATGGGAACCTGTCACCCTCTCAGACTCCATGGGAACTTGTCACACTCTCAGTCTACATGGGAACTTGTCACACTCTCAGTCTACATGGGAACCTGTCACACTCTCAGTCTCCATGGAAACTTGTCACACTCTCAGTCTACATGGGAACCTGTCACACTCTCAGTCTCCATGGGAACTTGTCACACTCTCAGTCTACATGGGAACCTGCCACACCATCAGTCTCCATGGGAACTTGTCACACTCTCAGTCTACAAGGGAACTTGTCGCACTCTTAGTCTCCATGGATGGGTAACTTGTCGCACTCTCAGTCTCCATGGGAACTTGTCACACTCTCAGTCTACATGGAAACTTGTCACACTCTCAGTCCACATGGGAATTTGTCTCACGCTCAGTCTCCATGGCAACTTGTCACACTCTCGGTCTCCATGGGAACTTGTCACACTCTTGGTCTCCATGGGAACTTGTCACACTCTAGGTCTCCATGGAAACTTGTCACACTCTCAGTCTCCATGGGAACTTGTCACACTCTCAGACTCCATGGGAACATGTCACACTCTGAGTCTCCATGGGAACTTGTCACACTCTCAGTCTACATGGGAACTTGTCACACTCTCAGGCTACATGACAACTTCTCACACTCTCAGTCTGCACGGGAAATTGTCACCCTCTCAGTCTCCATGGGAACTTGTCACACTCTCAGTCTACATGGGAACTGGTCACACTCATAGTCTACATGGGAACCTGTCACACTCTCAGTCTCCATGGGAACTTGTCACACTCTCAGTCTACATGGGAACCTGTCACCCTCTCAGTCTCCATGGGAACTTGTCACACTCTCAGTCTACATGGGAACTTGTCACACTCTCAGTCTACATGGGAACCTGTCACACTCTCAGTCTCCATGGAAACTTGTCACACTCTCAGTCTGCATGGGAACCTGTCACACTCTCAGTCTCCATGGGAACTTCTCACACTCTCAGTCTACATGGGAACCTGTCACACCATCAGTCTCCATGGGAACTTGTCACACTCTCAGTCTACAAGGGAACTTGTCGCACTCTTAGTCTCCATGGATGGGTAACTTGTCGCACTCTAAGTCTCCATGGGAACTTGTCACACTCTCAGTCTACATGGGAACTTGTCACACTCTCAGTCTACATGGGAATTTGTCACACGCTCAGTCTCCATGGGAACTTGTCTCACTCTCGGTCTCCATGGGAACTTGTCACACTCTCGGTCTCCATGAGAACTTGTCACACTGTAGGTCTCCATAGAAACTTGTCACACTCTCAGTCTACATGGGAACTTCTCACACTCTCTGTCTCCATGGGAACTTGTCACACTCTCAGACTCCATGGGAACATGTCACACTCTCAGTCCACATGAGAACTTGTCAAACTCTCAGTCTCCATCGGAACTTGTCACACTCTCAGTCTACATGGGAACTTGTCACACTCTCAGTCTCCATGGGAACTTGTCAGACTCTCAGTCTACATGGGAACTTGTCACACTCTCAGTCTACATGGGAATTTGTCGCACGCTCAGTCTCCATGGGAACTTGTCACACTCTCGGTCTCCATGGGAACTTGTCACGCTCTCGGGCTCCAAGGGAACTTGTCACACTCTAGGTCTCCATGGAAACTTGTCACACTCTCAGTCTCCAAGGGAACTTGTCACACTCTCAGTCTCCATGAGACCTTATCGCACTCTCAGTCTGCATGGGAACTTGTCACACTCTCAGTCTACAGGGGAACTTGTCACAATCTCTTTCTCCATGGCAGCTTGTCACACTCTCAGTCTCCATGGGAACATATCACACTCTCAGTCTCCATGGGAACTTGTCACACTCTCAGTCTATATGGGAACTTGTCACACTCTCAGTCTACATGAGAACTTGTCACACTCTCAGTCTCCATGGCAACTTCTGACACTCTCAGTCTCCGTGGGAACTTGTCACACTCTCAGTCTCCGAGGGAACTTCTCACATTCTCAGTCTCCGTGGGAAATTGTCACACTCTCAGTCTCGGTGGAAACTTGTCACACTCTCAGTCTCCATGGGAACCTGTCACACTCTCAGTCTCCATGAGAATTTGTCACACTCTCAGTCTCCATGGGAACTTGTCACACTCTCAGTCTACATGGGAACTTGTCACACTCTCAGGCTACATGAGAACTTGGCACACTCTCAGTCTGCATGGGAAATTGTCACCCTCTCAGTCTCCATGGGAACTTGTCACACTCTCAGTCTACATGGGAACTGGTCACACTCATAGTCTACATTGGAACCTGTCACACTCTCAGTCTCCATGGGAACTTGTCACACTCTCAGTCTACATGGGAACCTGTCACCCTCTCAGTCTCCATGGGAACTTGTCACACTCTCAGTCTACATGGGAACTTGTCACACTCTCAGTCTACATGGGAACCTGTCACACTCTCAGTCTCCATGGAAACTTGTCACACTCTCAGTCTGCATGGGAACCTGTCACACTCTCTGTCTCCATGGGAACTTGTCACACTCTCAGTCTACATGGGAACCTGTCACACCATCAGTCTCCATGGGAACTTGTCACACTCTCAGTCTACAAGGGAACTTGTCGCACTCTTAGTCTCCATGGATGGGTAACTTGTCGCACTCTCAGTCTCCATGGGAACTTGTCACACTCTCAGTCTACATGGGAACTTGTCACACTCTCAGTCTACATGGGAATTTGTCACACGCTCAGTCTCCATGGGAACTTGTCTCACTCTCGGTCTCCATGGGAACTTGTCACACTCTCGGTCTCCATGAGAACTTGTCACACTGTAGGTCTCCATGGAAGCTTGTCACACTCTCAGTGTACATGGGAACTTCTCACACTCTCAGTCTACATGGGAACTTGTCACACTCTCAGTCTCCATGGGAACTTGTCAGACTCTCAGTCTACATGGGAACTTGTCACACTCTCAGTCTATATGGGAATTTGTCGCACGCTCAGTCTCCATGGGAACTTGTCACACTCTTGGTCTCCATGGGAACTTGTCACGCTCTCGGGCTCCAAGGGAACTTGTCACACTCTAGGTCTCCATGGAAACTTGTCACACTCTCAGTCTCCATGGGAACTTGTCACACTCTCAGTCTCCATGAGACCTTATACCACTCTCTGTCTGCATGGGAACTTGTCACACTCTCAGTCTACAAGGGAACTTGTCACAATCTCTTTCTCCATGGCAGCTTGTCACACTCTCAGTCTCCATGGGAACTTGTCACACTCTCAGTCTATATGGGAACTTGTCACACTCTCAGTCTACATGAGAACTTGTCACACTCTCAGTCTCCATGGCAACTTCTGACACTCTCAGTCTCCGTGGGAACTTGTCACACTCTCAGTCTCCGAGGGAACTTCTCACATTCTCAGTCTCCGTGGGAAATTGTCACACTCTCAGTCTCGGTGGAAACTTGTCACACTCTCAGTCTCCATGGGAAACTGTCACACTCTCAGTCTCCATGAGAATTTGTCACACTCTCAGTCTCCATGGGAACTTGTCACACTCTCAGTCTCCATGGGAACTTGTCACACTCTCAGTCTTCATGAGAACTTGTCACACTCTCAGGCACCATGGGAACTTGCCAGGCGCTCAGACTCCATGGCAACTTGTCACACTCTCAGTCTACATGGGAATTTGTCACACTCTCAGTCTACACAGGAACCTGACACACTCTCAGTCTCCATGGAAACTTGTCACACTCTCAGTCTCCATGGGAACCTGTCACACTCTCAGTCTCCATGGGAACTTGTCACACTCTCAGTCTGCATGGGAACTTGTCACACTCTCAGTCCACATGAGAGCTTGTCACACTCTCAGTCTCCATGGGAACTTGTCACACTCTCAGTCTACTTGGGAACTTGCCACACTCTCAGACTACATGGGAAATTGTGACACTCTCAGTCTCCATGAGACCTTGTCACACTCTCAGTCCCCATCGGAACTTGTCACACTCTCAGTCTACATGGAACTTCTCACACTCTCTGTCTCTATGGGAACTAGTCACACTCTCAGACTCCATGGGAACATGTCACACTCTCAGTCCACATGAGAACTTGTCAAACTCTCAGTCTCCATGGGAACTTGTCACACTCTCAGTCTCCATGGGAACTTGTCACACTCTCAGTCTACATGGGAACTGGTCACACTCATAGTCTACATTGGAACCTGTCACACTCTCAGTCTCCATGGGAACTTGTCACACTCTCAGTCTACATGGGAACCTCTCACCCTCTCAGTCTCCATGGGAACTTGTCACACTCTCAGTCTACATGGGAACTTGTCACACTCTCAGTCTACATGGGAACCTGTCACACTCTCAGTCTCCATGGAAACTTGTCACACTCTCAGTCTACATGGGAACCTCTCACCCTCTCAGTCTCCATGGGAACTTGTCACACGCTCAGTCTCCATGGGAACTTGTCTCACTCTCGGTCTCCATGGGAACTTGTCACACTCTCGGTCTCCATGAGAACTTGTCACACTGTAGGTCTCCATGGAAGCTTGTCACACTCTCAGTCTACATGGGAACTTCTCACACTCGCTGTCTCCATGGGAACTTGTCACACTCTCAGACTCCATGGGAACATGTCACACTCTCAGTCTACATGGGAACTTGTCACACTCCTAGTCTCCATGGGAACTTGTCAGACTCTCAGTCTACATGGGAACTTGTCACACTCTCAGTCTATATGGGAATTTGTCGCACGCTCAGTCTCCATGGGAACTTGTCACACTCTCGGTCTCCATGGGAACTTGTCATGCTCTCGGGCTCCAAGGGAACTTGTCACACTCTAGGTCTCCATGGAAACTTGTCACACTCTCAGTCTCCATGGGAACTTGTCACACTCTCAGTCTCCATGAGACATTATCGCACTCTCAGTCTGCATGGGAACTTGTCACACTCTCAGTCTACAAGGGAACTTGTCACAATCTCTTTCTCCATGGCAGCTTGTCACACTCTCAGTCTCCATGGGAACTTGTCACACTCTCATTCTATATGGGAACTTGTCACACTCTCAGTCTACATGAGAACTTGTCACACTCTCAGTCTCCATGGCAACTTCTGACACTCTCAGTCTCCGTGGGAACTTGTCACACTCTCAGTCTCCGAGGGAACTTCTCACATTCTCAGTCTCCGTGGGAAATTGTCACACTCTCAGTCTCGGTGGAAACTTGTCACACTCTCAGTCTCCATGGGAACCTGTCACACTCTCAGTCTCCATGAGAATTTGTCACACTCTCAGTCTCCATGGGAACTTGTCACACTCTCTGTCTCCATGGGAACTTGTCACACTCTCAGTCTTCATGAGAACTTGTCACACTCTCAGGCACCATGGGAACTTGCCAGGCGCTCAGACTCCATGGCAACTTGTCACACTCTCAGTCTACATGGGAATTTGTCACACTCTCAGTCTACACAGGAACCTGACACACTCTCAGACTCCATGGAAACTTGTCACACTCTCAGTCTCCATGGGAACCTGTCACACTCTCAGTCTCCATGGGAACTTGTCACACTCTCAGTCTGCATGGGAACTTGTCACACTCTCAGTCCACATGAGAGCTTGTCACACTCTCAGTCTCCATGGGAACTTGTCACACTCTCAGTCTACATGGGAACTTATCACACTCTCAGTCTCCATGGAAAATTGTCACACTCTCAGTCTACTTGGGAACTTGCCACACTCTCAGACTACATGGGAAATTGTGACACTCTCAGTCTCCATGAGACCTTGTCACACTCTCAGTCCCCATCGGAACTTGTCACACTCTCAGTCTACATGGAACTTCTCACACTCTCTGTCTCTATGGGAACTAGTCACACTCTCAGACTCCATGGGAACATGTCACACTCTCAGTCCACATGAGAACTTGTCAAACTCTCAGTCTCCATGGGAACTTGTCACACTCTCAGTCTACATGGGAACTTGTCACACTCTCAGTCTCCATGGAAACTTGTCACACTCTCAGTCTACTTGGGAACTTGCCACACTCTCAGTCTACATTTGAAATTGTGACACTCTCAGTCTCCATGAGACCTTGTCACACTCTCAGTCCCCACAGGAACTTGTCACACTCTTTGTCTACATGGGAACTTCTCACACTCTCTGTCTCCATGGGAACTTGTCACACTCTCAGATTCCATGGGAACATGTCACACTCTCAGTCTCCATGGGAACTTGTCACACTCTCAGTCTCCATGGGAACTTGTCACACTCTCAGTCTCCATGGAAACTTGTCACACTCTCAGTCTGCTTGGGAACTTGCCACACTCTCAGTCTACATTTGAAATTGTGACACTCTCAGTCTCCATGAGACCTTCTCACACTCTCAGTCCCCACAGGAACTTGTCACACTCTTTGCCTACATGGGAACTTCTCACACTCTCTGTCTCCATGGGAACTTGTCGCACTCTCAGACTCCATGGGAACATGTCACACTCTCAGTCTCAATGGGAACTTGTCACACTCTCAGTCTACATGGGAACTTGTCACACTCTCAGTCTACATGAGAACTTGTCACACTCTCAGTCTGCATGGGAAATTGTCACCCTCTCAGTCTCCATGGGAACATGTCACACTCTCAGTCTCCATGGGAACTTGTCACACTCTCAGTCTACATGGGAACCTGTCACCCTCTCAGTGTCCATGGGAACTTGTCACACTCTCAGTTTACATGGGAACTTGCCACACTCTCAGTCTACATGGGAACCTGTCACACTCTCAGTCTCCATGGAAACTTGTCACACTCTCAGTCTCCATGGGAACCTGTCACACTCTCAGTCTCCATGGGAACTTGTCACACTTTCAGTCTACATGGGAACCTGCCACACCATCAGTCTCCATGGGAACTTGTCACACTCTCAGTCTACAAGGGAACTTGTCGCACTCTTAGTCTCCATGGATGGGTAACTTGTCGCACTCTCAGTCTCCATGGGAACTTGTCACACTCTCAGTCTACATGGAAACTTGTAACACTCTCAGTCCACATGGGAAGTTGTCACACGCTCAGTCTCCATGGCAACTTGTCACACTCTCGGTCTCCATGGGAACTTGTCACACTCTCGGTCTCCATGGGAACTTGTCACACTCTAGGTCTCCATGGAAACTTGTCACACTCTCAGTCTCCATGGGAACTTGTCACACTCTCAGACTCCATGGGAACATGTCACACTCTGAGACTCCATGGGAACTTGTCACACTCTCAGTCTACATGGGAACTTGTCACACTCTCAGGCTACATGAGAACTTGTCACACTCTCAGTCTTCACGGGAAATTGTCACCCTCTCAGTCTCCATGGGAACTTGTCACACTCTCAGTCTACATGGGAACTGGTCACACTCATAGTCTACATGGGAACCTGTCACACTCTCAGTCTCCATGGGAACTTGTCACACTCTCAGTCTACATGGGAACCTGTCACCCTCTCAGTCTCCATGGGAACTTGTCACACTCTCAGTCTACATGGGAACTTGTCACACTCTCAGTCTACATGGGAACGTGTCACACTCTCAGTCTCCATGGAAACTTGTCACACTCTCAGTCTGCATGGGAACCTGTCACACTCTCAGTCTCCATGGGAACTTGTCACACTCTCAGTCTCCATGGGAACTTGTCACACTCTCAGTCTACAAGGGAACTTGTCGCACTCTTAGTCTCCATGGATGGGTAACTTGTCGCACTCTCAGTCTCCATGGGAACTTGTCACACTCTCAGTCTACATGGGAACTTGTCACACTCTCAGTCTACATGGGAATTTGTCACACGCTCAGTCTCCATGGGAACTTGTCTCACTCTCGGTCTCCATGGGAACTTGTCACACTCTCGGTCTCCATGAGAACTTGTCACACTGTAGGTCTCCATGGAAACTTGTCACACTCTCAGTCTACATGGGAACTTCTCACACTCTCTGTCTCCATGGGAACTTGTCACACTCTCAGACTCCAGGGGAACATGTCACACTCTCAGTCCACATGAGAACTTGTCAAACTCTCAGTCTCCATCGGAGCTTGTCACACTCTCAGTCTACATGGAACTTGTCACACTCTCAGTCTCCATGGGAACTTGTCAGACTCTCAGTCTACATGGGAACTTGTCACACTTTCAGTCTACATGGGAATTTGTCGCACGCTCAGTCTCCATGGGAACTTGTCACACTCTCGGTCTCCATGGGAACTTGTCACGCTCTCGGGCTCCAAGGGAACTTGTCACACTCTAGGTCTACATGGAAACTTGTCACACTCTCAGTCTCCATGGGAACTTGTCACACTCTCAGTCTCCATGAGACCTTATCGCACTCTCAGTCTGCATGGGAACTTGTCACACTCTCAGTCTACAAGGGAACTTGTCACAATCTCTTTCTCCATGGCAGCTTGTCACACTCTCAGTCTCCATGGGAACATGTCACACTCTCAGTCTCCATGGGAACTTGTCACACTCTCAGTCTATATGGGAACTTGTCACACTCTCAGTCTACATGAGAACTTGTCACACTCTCAGTCTCCATGGCAACTTCTGACACTCTCAGTCTCCGTGGGAACTTGTCACACTCTCAGTCTCCGAGGGAACTTCTCACATTCTCAGTCTCCGTGGGAAATTGTCACACTCTCAGTCTCGGTGGAAACTTGTCACACTCTCAGTCTCCATGGGAACCTGTCACACTCTCAGTCTCCATGAGAATTTGTCACACTCTCAGTCTCCATGGGAACTTGTCACACTCTCAGTCTCCATGGGAACTTGTCACACTCTCAATCTTCATGAGAACTTGTCACACTCTCAGGCACCATGGGAACTTGCCAGGCGCTCAGACTCCATGGCAACTTGTCACACTCTCAGTCTACATGGGAATTTGTCACACTCTCAGTCTACATAGGAACCTGACACACTCTCAGTCTCCATGGAAACTTGTCACACTCTCAGTCTCCATGGGAACCTGTCACACTCTCAGTCTCCATGGGAACTTGTCACACTCTCAGTCTCCATGGGAACTTGTCACACTCTCAGTCCACATGAGAGCTTGTCACAATCTCAGTCTCCATGGGAACTTGCCACACTCTCAGACTACATGGGAAATTGTGACACTCTCAGTCTCCATGAGACCTTGTCACACTCTCAGTCCCCATCGGAACTTGTCACACTCTCAGTCTACATGGGAACTTCTCACACTCCCTGTCTCCATGGGAACTTGTCACACTCTCAGACTCCATGGGAACATGTCACACTCTCAGTCCACATGAGAACTTGTCAAAATCTCAGTCTCCATGGGAACTTGTCACACTCTCAGTCTACATGGGAACTTGTCACACTCTCAGTCTCCATGGAAACTTGTCACACTCTCAGTCTACATGGGAACTTGCCACACTCTCAGTCTACATTTGAAATTGTGACACTCTCAGTCTCCATGAGACCTTGTCACACTCTCTGTCCCCACAGGAACTTGTCACACTCTTTGTCTACATGGGAACTTCTCACACTCTCTGTCTCCATGGGAACTTGTCACACTCTCAGTCTACATGGGAACTTGTCACACTCTCAGTCTACATGAGAACTTGTCACACTCTCAGTCTGCATGGGAAATTGTCACCCTCTCAGTCTCCATGGGAACATGTCACACTCTCAGTCTCCATGGGAACTTGTCACACTCTCAGTCTACATGGGAACCTGTCACCCTCTCAGTGTCCATGGGAACTTGTCACACTCTCAGTTTACATGGGAACTTGCCACACTCTCAGTCTACATGGGAACCTGTCACACTCTCAGTCTCCATGGAAACTTGTCACACTCTCAGTCTCCATGGGAACCTGTCACACTCTCAGTCTCCATGGGAACTTGTCACACTTTCAGTCTACATGGGAACCTGCCACACCATCAGTCTCCATGGGAACTTGTCACACTCTCAGTCTACAAGGGAACTTGTCGCACTCTTAGTCTCCATGGATGGGTAACTTGTCGCACTCTCAGTCTCCATGGGAACTTGTCACACTCTCAGTCTACATGGAAACTTGTAACACTCTCAGTCCACATGGGAAGTTGTCACACGCTCAGTCTCCATGGCAACTTGTCACACTCTCGGTCTCCATGGGAACTTGTCACACTCTCGGTCTCCATGGGAACTTGTCACACTCTAGGTCTCCATGGAAACTTGTCACACTCTCAGTCTCCATGGGAACTTGTCACACTCTCAGACTCCATGGGAACATGTCACACTCTGAGACTCCATGGGAACTTGTCACACTCTCAGTCTACATGGGAACTTGTCACACTCTCAGGCTACATGAGAACTTGTCACACTCTCAGTCTTCACGGGAAATTGTCACCCTCTCAGTCTCCATGGGAACTTGTCACACTCTCAGTCTACATGGGAACTGGTCACACTCATAGTCTACATGGGAACCTGTCACACTCTCAGTCTCCATGGGAACTTGTCACACTCTCAGTCTACATGGGAACCTGTCACCCTCTCAGTCTCCATGGGAACTTGTCACACTCTCAGTCTACATGGGAACTTGTCACACTCTCAGTCTACATGGGAACGTGTCACACTCTCAGTCTCCATGGAAACTTGTCACACTCTCAGTCTGCATGGGAACCTGTCACACTCTCAGTCTCCATGGGAACTTGTCACACTCTCAGTCTCCATGGGAACTTGTCACACTCTCAGTCTACAAGGGAACTTGTCGCACTCTTAGTCTCCATGGATGGGTAACTTGTCGCACTCTCAGTCTCCATGGGAACTTGTCACACTCTCAGTCTACATGGGAACTTGTCACACTCTCAGTCTACATGGGAATTTGTCACACGCTCAGTCTCCATGGGAACTTGTCTCACTCTCGGTCTCCATGGGAACTTGTCACACTCTCGGTCTCCATGAGAACTTGTCACACTGTAGGTCTCCATGGAAACTTGTCACACTCTCAGTCTACATGGGAACTTCTCACACTCTCTGTCTCCATGGGAACTTGTCACACTCTCAGACTCCAGGGGAACATGTCACACTCTCAGTCCACATGAGAACTTGTCAAACTCTCAGTCTCCATCGGAGCTTGTCACACTCTCAGTCTACATGGAACTTGTCACACTCTCAGTCTCCATGGGAACTTGTCAGACTCTCAGTCTACATGGGAACTTGTCACACTTTCAGTCTACATGGGAATTTGTCGCACGCTCAGTCTCCATGGGAACTTGTCACACTCTCGGTCTCCATGGGAACTTGTCACGCTCTCGGGCTCCAAGGGAACTTGTCACACTCTAGGTCTACATGGAAACTTGTCACACTCTCAGTCTCCATGGGAACTTGTCACACTCTCAGTCTCCATGAGACCTTATCGCACTCTCAGTCTGCATGGGAACTTGTCACACTCTCAGTCTACAAGGGAACTTGTCACAATCTCTTTCTCCATGGCAGCTTGTCACACTCTCAGTCTCCATGGGAACATGTCACACTCTCAGTCTCCATGGGAACTTGTCACACTCTCAGTCTATATGGGAACTTGTCACACTCTCAGTCTACATGAGAACTTGTCACACTCTCAGTCTCCATGGCAACTTCTGACACTCTCAGTCTCCGTGGGAACTTGTCACACTCTCAGTCTCCGAGGGAACTTCTCACATTCTCAGTCTCCGTGGGAAATTGTCACACTCTCAGTCTCGGTGGAAACTTGTCACACTCTCAGTCTCCATGGGAACCTGTCACACTCTCAGTCTCCATGAGAATTTGTCACACTCTCAGTCTCCATGGGAACTTGTCACACTCTCAGTCTCCATGGGAACTTGTCACACTCTCAATCTTCATGAGAACTTGTCACACTCTCAGGCACCATGGGAACTTGCCAGGCGCTCAGACTCCATGGCAACTTGTCACACTCTCAGTCTACATGGGAATTTGTCACACTCTCAGTCTACATAGGAACCTGACACACTCTCAGTCTCCATGGAAACTTGTCACACTCTCAGTCTCCATGGGAACCTGTCACACTCTCAGTCTCCATGGGAACTTGTCACACTCTCAGTCTCCATGGGAACTTGTCACACTCTCAGTCCACATGAGAGCTTGTCACAATCTCAGTCTCCATGGGAACTTGCCACACTCTCAGACTACATGGGAAATTGTGACACTCTCAGTCTCCATGAGACCTTGTCACACTCTCAGTCCCCATCGGAACTTGTCACACTCTCAGTCTACATGGGAACTTCTCACACTCCCTGTCTCCATGGGAACTTGTCACACTCTCAGACTCCATGGGAACATGTCACACTCTCAGTCCACATGAGAACTTGTCAAAATCTCAGTCTCCATGGGAACTTGTCACACTCTCAGTCTACATGGGAACTTGTCACACTCTCAGTCTCCATGGAAACTTGTCACACTCTCAGTCTACATGGGAACTTGCCACACTCTCAGTCTACATTTGAAATTGTGACACTCTCAGTCTCCATGAGACCTTGTCACACTCTCTGTCCCCACAGGAACTTGTCACACTCTTTGTCTACATGGGAACTTCTCACACTCTCTGTCTCCATGGGAACTTGTCACACTCTCAGACTCCATGGGAACATGTCACACTCTCAGTCTCCATGGGAACTTGTCACACTCTCAGTCTACATGGGAACTTGTCACACTCTCAGTCTACATGAGAACTTGTCACACTCTCAGTCTGCATGGGAACCTGTCACCCTCTCAGTCTCTATGGGAACTTGTCACACTCTCAGTCTACATGGGAACCTGTCACACTCTCAGTCTCCATGGAAACTTGTCACACTCTCAGTCTCCATGGGAACCTGTCACACACTCAGTCTCCATGGGAACTTGTCACACTCTCAGTCTACAAGGGAACTTGTCACACTCTCAGTCTACATGAGAACTTGTCACACTCTCAGTCTGCATGGGAAATTGTCACCCTCTCAGTCTCCATGGGAACATGTCACACTCTCAGTCTCCATGGGAACTTGTCACACTCTCAGTCTACATGGGAACCTGTCACCCTCTCAGTCTCCATGGGAACTTGTCACACTCTCAGTTTACATGGGAACTTGCCACACTCTCAGTCTACATGGGAACCTGTCACACTCTCAGTCTCCATGGAAACTTGTCACACTCTCAGTCTCCATGGGAACCTGTCACACTCTCAGTCTCCATGGGAACTTGTCACACTTTCAGTCTACATGGGAACCTGCCACACCATCAGTCTCCATGGGAACTTGTCACACTCTCAGTCTACAAGGGAACTTGTCGCACTCTTAGTCTCCATGGATGGGTAACTTGTCGCACTCTCAGTCTCCATGGGAACTTGTCACACTCTCAGTCTACATGGAAACTTGTCACACTCTCAGTCCACATGGGAATTTGTCACACGCTCAGTCTCCATGGCAACTTGTCACACTCTCGGTCTCCATGGGAACTTGTCACACTCTCGGTCTCGATGGGAACTTGTCACACTCTAGGTCTCCATGGAAACTTGTCACACTCTCAGTCTCCATGGGAACTTGTCACACTCTCAGACTCCATGGGAACATGTCACACTCTGAGACTCCATGGGAACTTGTCACACTCTCAGTCTACATGGGAACTTGTCACACTCTCAGGCTACATGAGAACTTGTCACACTCTCAGTCTTCACGGGAAATTGTCACCCTCTCAGTCTCCATGGGAACTTGTCACACTCTCAGTCTACATGGGAACTGGTCACACTCATAGTCTACATGGGAACCTGTCACACTCTCAGTCTCCATGGGAACTTGTCACACTCTCAGTCTACATGGGAACCTGTCACCCTCTCAGTCTCCATGGGAACTTGTCACACTCTCAGTCTACATGGGAACTTGTCACACTCTCAGTCTACATGGGAACGTGTCACACTCTCAGTCTCCATGGAAACTTGTCACACTCTCAGTCTGCATGGGAACCTGTCACACTCTCAGTCTCCATGGGAACTTGTCACACTCTCAGTCTCCATGGGAACTTGTCACACTCTCAGTCTACAAGGGAACTTGTCGCACTCTTAGTCTCCATGGATGGGTAACTTGTCGCACTCTCAGTCTCCATGGGAACTTGTCACACTCTCAGTCTACATGGGAACTTGTCACACTCTCAGTCTACATGGGAATTTGTCACACGCTCAGTCTCCATGGGAACTTGTCTCACTCTCGGTCTCCATGGGAACTTGTCACACTCTCGGTCTCCATGAGAACTTGTCACACTGTAGGTCTCCATGGAAACTTGTCACACTCTCAGTCTACATGGGAACTTCTCACACTCTCTGTCTCCATGGGAACTTGTCACACTCTCAGACTCCAGGGGAACATGTCACACTCTCAGTCCACATGAGAACTTGTCAAACTCTCAGTCTCCATCGGAACTTGTCACACTCTCAGTCTACATGGAACTTGTCACACTCTCAGTCTCCATGGGAACTTGTCAGACTCTCAGTCTACATGGGAACTTGTCACACTTTCAGTCTACATGGGAATTTGTCGCACGCTCAGTCTCCATGGGAACTTGTCACACTCTCGGTCTCCATGGGAACTTGTCACGCTCTCGGGCTCCAAGGGAACTTGTCACACTCTAGGTCTACATGGAAACTTGTCACACTCTCAGTCTCCATGGGAACTTGTCACACTCTCAGTCTCCATGAGACCTTATCGCACTCTCAGTCTGCATGGGAACTTGTCACACTCTCAGTCTACAAGGGAACTTGTCACAATCTCTTTCTCCATGGCAGCTTGTCACACTCAGTCTCCATGGGAACATGTCACACTCTCAGTCTCCATGGGAACTTGTCACACTCTCAGTCTATATGGGAACTTGTCACACTCTCAGTCTACATGAGAACTTGTCACACTCTCAGTCTCCATGGCAACTTCTGACACTCTCAGTCTCCGTGGGAACTTGTCACACTCTCAGTCTCCGAGGGAACTTCTCACATTCTCAGTCTCCGTGCGAAATTGTCACACTCTCAGTCTCGGTGGAAACTTGTCACACTCTCAGTCTCCAAGGGAACCTGTCACACTCTCAGTCTCCATGAGAATTTGTCACACTCTCAGTCTCCATGGGAACTTGTCACACTCTCAGTCTCCATGGGAACTTGTCACACTCTCAATCTTCATGAGAACTTGTCACACTCTCAGGCACCATGGGAACTTGCCAGGCGCTCAGACTCCATGGCAACTTGTCACACTCTCAGTCTACATGGGAATTTGTCACACTCTCAGTCTACATAGGAACCTGACACACTCTCAGTCTCCATGGAAACTTGTCACACTCTCAGTCTCCATGGGAACCTGTCACACTCTCAGTCTCCATGGGAACTTGTCACACTCTCAGTCTCCATGGGAACTTGTCACACTCTCAGTCCACATGAGAGCTTGTCACAATCTCAGTCTCCATGGGAACTTGTCACACTCTCAGTCTACATGGGAACTTATCACACTCTCAGTCTCCATGGAAAATTGTCACACTCGCAGTCTACTTGGGAACTTGCCACACTCTCAGACTACATGGGAAATTGTGACACTCTCAGTCTCCATGAGACCTTGTCACACTCTCAGTCCCCATCGGAACTTGTCACACTCTCAGTCTACATGGGAACTTCTCACACTCCCTGTCTCCATGGGAACTTGTCACACTCTCAGACTCCATGGGAACATGTCACACTCTCAGTCCACATGAGAACTTGTCAAACTCTCAGTCTCCATGGGAACTTGTCACACTCTCAGTCTACATGGGAACTTGTCACACTCTCAGTCTCCATGGAAACTTGTCACACTCTCAGTCTACATGGGAACTTGCCACACTCTCAGTCTACATTTGAAATTGTGACACTCTCAGTCTCCATGAGACCTTGTCACACTCTCTGTCCCCACAGGAACTTGTCACACTCTTTGTCTACATGGGAACTTCTCACACTCTCTGTCTCCATGGGAACTTGTCACACTCTCGGACTCCATGGGAACATGTCACACTCTCAGTCTCCATGGGAACTTGTCACACTCTCAGTCTACATGGGAACTTGTCACACTCTCAGTCTACATGAGAACTTGTCACACTCTCAGTCTGCATGGGAAATTGTCACCCTCTCAGTCTCCATGGGAACTTGTCACACTCTCAGTCTACATGGGAACTGGTCACACTCATAGTCTACATTGGAACATGTCACACTCTCAGTCTCCATGGGAACTTGTCACACTCTCAGTCTACATGGGAACCTGTCACCCTCTCAGTCTCTATGGGAACTTGTCACACTCTCAGTCTACATGGGAACCTGTCATACTCTCAGTCTCCATGGAAACTTGTCACACTCTCAGTCTCCATGGGAACCTGTCACACACTCAGTCTCCATGGGAACTTGTCACACTCTCAGTCTACAAGGGAACTTGTCACACTCTCAGTCTACATGAGAACTTGTCACACTCTCAGTCTGCATGGGAAATTGTCACCCTCTCAGTCTCCATGGGAACATGTCACACTCTCAGTCTCCATGGGAACTTGTCACACTCTCAGTCTACATGGGAACCTGTCACCCTCTCAGTCTCCATGGGAACTTGTCACACTCTCAGTCTACATGGGAACTTGTCACACTCTCAGTCTACATGGGAATTTGTCACACGCTCAGTCTCCATGGGAACTTGTCTCACTCTCGGTCTCCATGGGAACTTGTCACACTCTCGGTCTCCATGGGAACTTGTCACACTCTAGGTCTCCATGGAAACTTGTCACACTCTCAGTCTCCATGGGAACTTGTCACACTCTCAGACTCCATGGGAACATGTCACACTCTGAGACTCCATGGGAACTTGTCACACTCTCAGTCTACATGGGAACTTGTCACACTCTCAGGCTACATGAGAACTTGTCACACTCTCAGTCTTCACGGGAAATTGTCACCCTCTCAGTCTCCATGGGAACTTGTCACACTCTCAGTCTACATGGGAACTGGTCACACTCATAGTCTACATGGGAACCTGTCACACTCTCAGTCTCCATGGGAACTTGTCACACTCTCAGTCTACATGGGAACCTGTCACCCTCTCAGTCTCCATGGGAACTTGTCACACTCTCAGTCTACATGGGAACTTGTCACACTCTCAGTCTACATGGGAACGTGTCACACTCTCAGTCTCCATGGAAACTTGTCACACTCTCAGTCTGCATGGGAACCTGTCACACTCTCAGTCTCCATGGGAACTTGTCACACTCTCAGTCTCCATGGGAACTTGTCACACTCTCAGTCTACAAGGGAACTTGTCGCACTCTTAGTCTCCATGGATGGGTAACTTGTCGCACTCTCAGTCTCCATGGGAACTTGTCACACTCTCAGTCTACATGGGAACTTGTCACACTCTCAGTCTACATGGGAATTTGTCACACGCTCAGTCTCCATGGGAACTTGTCTCACTCTCGGTCTCCATGGGAACTTGTCACACTCTCGGTCTCCATGAGAACTTGTCACACTGTAGGTCTCCATGGAAACTTGTCACACTCTCAGTCTACATGGGAACTTCTCACACTCTCTGTCTCCATGGGAACTTGTCACACTCTCAGACTCCAGGGGAACATGTCACACTCTCAGTCCACATGAGAACTTGTCAAACTCTCAGTCTCCATCGGAACTTGTCACACTCTCAGTCTACATGGAACTTGTCACACTCTCAGTCTCCATGGGAACTTGTCAGACTCTCAGTCTACATGGGAACTTGTCACACTTTCAGTCTACATGGGAATTTGTCGCACGCTCAGTCTCCATGGGAACTTGTCACACTCTCGGTCTCCATGGGAACTTGTCACGCTCTCGGGCTCCAAGGGAACTTGTCACACTCTAGGTCTACATGGAAACTTGTCACACTCTCAGTCTCCATGGGAACTTGTCACACTCTCAGTCTCCATGAGACCTTATCGCACTCTCAGTCTGCATGGGAACTTGTCACACTCTCAGTCTACAAGGGAACTTGTCACAATCTCTTTCTCCATGGCAGCTTGTCACACTCAGTCTCCATGGGAACATGTCACACTCTCAGTCTCCATGGGAACTTGTCACACTCTCAGTCTATATGGGAACTTGTCACACTCTCAGTCTACATGAGAACTTGTCACACTCTCAGTCTCCATGGCAACTTCTGACACTCTCAGTCTCCGTGGGAACTTGTCACACTCTCAGTCTCCGAGGGAACTTCTCACATTCTCAGTCTCCGTGCGAAATTGTCACACTCTCAGTCTCGGTGGAAACTTGTCACACTCTCAGTCTCCATGGGAACCTGTCACACTCTCAGTCTCCATGAGAATTTGTCACACTCTCAGTCTCCATGGGAACTTGTCACACTCTCAGTCTCCATGGGAACTTGTCACACTCTCAATCTTCATGAGAACTTGTCACACTCTCAGGCACCATGGGAACTTGCCAGGCGCTCAGACTCCATGGCAACTTGTCACACTCTCAGTCTACATGGGAATTTGTCACACTCTCAGTCTACATAGGAACCTGACACACTCTCAGTCTCCATGGGAACTTGTCACACTCTCAGTCTCCATGGGAACTTGTCACACTCTCAGTCCACATGAGAGCTTGTCACAATCTCAGTCTCCATGGGAACTTGTCACACTCTCAGTCTACATGGGAACTTATCACACTCTCAGTCTCCATGGAAAATTGTCACACTCGCAGTCTACTTGGGAACTTGCCACACTCTCAGACTACATGGGAAATTGTGACACTCTCAGTCTCCATGAGACCTTGTCACACTCTCAGTCCCCATCGGAACTTGTCACACTCTCAGTCTACATGGGAACTTCTCACACTCCCTGTCTCCATGGGAACTTGTCACACTCTCAGACTCCATGGGAACATGTCACACTCTCAGTCCACATGAGAACTTGTCAAACTCTCAGTCTCCATGGGAACTTGTCACACTCTCAGTCTACATGGGAACTTGTCACACTCTCAGTCTCCATGGAAACTTGTCACACTCTCAGTCTACATGGGAACTTGCCACACTCTCAGTCTACATTTGAAATTGTGACACTCTCAGTCTCCATGAGACCTTGTCACACTCTCTGTCCCCACAGGAACTTGTCACACTCTTTGTCTACATGGGAACTTCTCACACTCTCTGTCTCCATGGGAACTTGTCACACTCTCGGACTCCATGGGAACATGTCACACTCTCAGTCTCCATGGGAACTTGTCACACTCTCAGTCTACATGGGAACTTGTCACACTCTCAGTCTACATGAGAACTTGTCACACTCTCAGTCTGCATGGGAAATTGTCACCCTCTCAGTCTCCATGGGAACTTGTCACACTCTCAGTCTACATGGGAACTGGTCACACTCATAGTCTACATTGGAACATGTCACACTCTCAGTCTCCATGGGAACTTGTCACACTCTCAGTCTACATGGGAACCTGTCACCCTCTCAGTCTCTATGGGAACTTGTCACACTCTCAGTCTACATGGGAACCTGTCATACTCTCAGTCTCCATGGAAACTTGTCACACTCTCAGTCTCCATGGGAACCTGTCACACACTCAGTCTCCATGGGAACTTGTCACACTCTCAGTCTACAAGGGAACTTGTCACACTCTCAGTCTACATGAGAACTTGTCACACTCTCAGTCTGCATGGGAAATTGTCACCCTCTCAGTCTCCATGGGAACATGTCACACTCTCAGTCTCCATGGGAACTTGTCACACTCTCAGTCTACATGGGAACCTGTCACCCTCTCAGTCTCCATGGGAACTTGTCACACTCTCAGTCTACATGGGAACTTGTCACACTCTCAGTCTACATGGGAATTTGTCACACGCTCAGTCTCCATGGGAACTTGTCTCACTCTCGGTCTCCATGGGAACTTGTCACACTCTCGGTCTCCATGAGAACTTGTCACACTGTAGGTCTCCATGGAAACTTGTCACACTCTCAGTCTACATGGGAACTTCTCACACTCTCTGTCTCCATGGGAACTTGTCACACTCTCAGACTCCAGGGGAACATGTCACACTCTCAGTCCACATGAGAACTTGTCAAACTCTCAGTCTCCATCGGAACTTGTCACACTCTCAGTCTACATGGAACTTGTCACACTCTCAGTCTCCATGGGAACTTGTCAGACTCTCAGTCTACATGGGAACTTGTCACACTTTCAGTCTACATGGGAATTGGTCGCACGCTCAGTCTCCATGGGAACTTGTCACACTCTCGGTCTCCATGGGAACTTGTCACGCTCTCGGGCTCCAAGGGAACTTGTCACACTCTAGGTCTACATGGAAACTTGTCACACTCTCAGTCTCCATGGGAACTTGTCACACTCTCAGTCTCCATGAGACCTTATCGCACTCTCAGTCTGCATGGGAACTTGTCACACTCTCAGTCTACAAGGGAACTTGTCACAATCTCTTTCTCCATGGCAGCTTGTCACACTCTCAGTCTCCATGGGAACATGTCACACTCTCAGTCTCCATGGGAACTTGTCACACTCTCAGTCTATATGGGAACTTGTCACACTCTCAGTCTACATGAGAACTTGTCACACTCTCAGTCTCCATGGCAACTTCTGACACTCTCAGTCTCCGTGGGAACTTGTCACACTCTCAGTCTCCGAGGGAACTTCTCACATTCTCAGTCTCCGTGGGAAATTGTCACACTCTCAGTCTCGGTGGAAACTTGTCACACTCTCAGTCTCCATGGGAACCTGTCACACTCTCAGTCTCCATGAGAATTTGTCACACTCTCAGTCTCCATGGGAACTTGTCACACTCTCTGTCTCCATGGGAACTTGTCACACTCTCAATCTTCATGAGAACTTGTCACACTCTCAGGCACCATGGGAACTTGCCAGGCGCTCAGACTCCATGGCAACTTGTCACACTCTCAGTCTACATGGGAATTTGTCACACTCTCAGTCTACATGGGAACCTGACACACTCTCAGTCTCCATGGAAACTTGTCACACTCTCAGTCTCCATGGGAACCTGTCACACTCTCAGTCTCCATGGGAACTTGTCACACTCTCAGTCTCCATGGGAACTTGTCACACTCTCAGTCCACATGAGAGCTTGTCACAATCTCAGTCTCCATGGGAACTTGTCACACTCTCAGTCTACATGGGAACTTATCACACTCTCAGTCTCCATGGAAAATTGTCACACTCGCAGTCTACTTGGGAACTTGCCACACTCTCAGACTACATGGGAAATTGTGACACTCTCAGTCTCCATGAGACCTTGTCACACTCTCAGTCCCCATCGGAACTTGTCACACTCTCAGTCTACATGGGAACTTCTCACACTCCCTGTCTCCATGGGAACTTGTCACACTCTCAGACTCCATGGGAACATGTCACACTCTCAGTCCACATGAGAACTTGTCAAACTCTCAGTCTCCATGGGAACTTGTCACACTCTCAGTCTACATGGGAACTTGTCACACTCTCAGTCTCCATGGAAACTTGTCACACTCTCAGTCTACATGGGAACTTGCCACACTCTCAGTCTACATTTGAAATTGTGACACTCTCAGTCTCCATGAGACCTTGTCACACTCTCTGTCCCCACAGGAACTTGTCACACTCTTTGTCTACATGGGAACTTCTCACACTCTCTGTCTCCATGGGAACTTGTCACACTCTCGGACTCCATGGGAACATGTCACACTCTCAGTCTCCATGGGAACTTGTCACACTCTCATTCTACATGGGAACTTGTCACACTCTCAGTCTACATGAGAACTTGTCACACTCTCAGTCTGCATGGGAAATTGTCACCCTCTCAGTCTCCATGGGAACTTGTCACACTCTCAGTCTACATGGGAACTGGTCACACTCATAGTCTACATTGGAACATGTCACACTCTCAGTCTCCATGGGAACTTGTCACACTCTCAGTCTACATGGGAACCTGTCACCCTCTCAGTCTCTATGGGAACTTGTCACACTCTCAGTCTACATGGGAACCTGTCACACTCTCAGTCTCCATGGAAACTTGTCACACTCTCAGTCTCCATGGGAACTTCTCACACTCTCTGTCTCCATGGGAACTTGTCACACTCTCAGACTCCATGGGAACATGTCACACTCTCAGTCTCCATGGGAACTTGTCACACTCTCAGTCTACATGGGAACTTGTCACACTCTCAGTCTACATGAGAACTTGTCACACTCTCAGTCTGCATGGGAAATTGTCACCCTCTCAGTCTCCATGGGAACATGTCACACTCTCAGTCTCCATGGGAACTTGTCACACTCTCAGTCTACATGGGAACCTGTCACCCTCTCAGTCTCCATGGGAACTTGTCACACTCTCAGTTTACATGGGAACTTGCCACACTCTCAGTCTACATGGGAACCTGTCACACTCTCAGTCTCCATGGAAACTTGTCACACTCTCAGTCTCCATGGGAACCTGTCACACTCTCAGTCTCCATGGGAACTTGTCACACTTTCAGTCTACATGGGAACCTGCCACACCATCAGTCTCCATGGGAACTTGTCACACTCTCAGTCTACAAGGGAACTTGTCGCACTCTTAGTCTCCATGGATGGGTAACTTGTCGCACTCTCAGTCTCCATGGGAACTTGTCACACTCTCAGTCTACATGGAAACTTGTCACACTCTCAGTCCACATGGGAATTTGTCACACGCTCAGTCTCCATGGCAACTTGTCACACTCTCGGTCTCCATGGGAACTTGTCACACTCTCGGTCTCCATGGGAACTTGTCACACTCTAGGTCTCCATGGAAACTTGTCACACTCTCAGTCTCCATGGGAACTTGTCACACTCTCAGACTCCATGGGAACATGTCACACTCTGAGACTCCATGGGAACTTGTCACACTCTCAGTCTACATGGGAACTTGTCACACTCTCAGGCTACATGAGAACTTGTCACACTCTCAGTCTTCACGGGAAATTGTCACCCTCTCAGTCTCCATGGGAACTTGTCACACTCTCAGTCTACATGGGAACTGGTCACACTCATAGTCTACATGGGAACCTGTCACACTCTCAGTCTCCATGGGAACTTGTCACACTCTCAGTCTACATGGGAACCTGTCACCCTCTCAGTCTCCATGGGAACTTGTCACACTCTCAGTCTACATGGGAACTTGTCACACTCTCAGTCTACATGGGAACGTGTCACACTCTCAGTCTCCATGGAAACTTGTCACACTCTCAGTCTGCATGGGAACCTGTCACACTCTCAGTCTCCATGGGAACTTGTCACACTCTCAGTCTCCATGGGAACTTGTCACACTCTCAGTCTACAAGGGAACTTGTCGCACTCTTAGTCTCCATGGATGGGTAACTTGTCGCACTCTCAGTCTCCATGGGAACTTGTCACACTCTCAGTCTACATGGGAACTTGTCACACTCTCAGTCTACATGGGAATTTGTCACACGCTCAGTCTCCATGGGAACTTGTCTCACTCTCGGTCTCCATGGGAACTTGTCACACTCTCGGTCTCCATGAGAACTTGTCACACTGTAGGTCTCCATGGAAACTTGTCACACTCTCAGTCTACATGGGAACTTCTCACACTCTCTGTCTCCATGGGAACTTGTCACACTCTCAGACTCCAGGGGAACATGTCACACTCTCAGTCCACATGAGAACTTGTCAAACTCTCAGTCTCCATCGGAACTTGTCACACTCTCAGTCTACATGGAACTTGTCACACTCTCAGTCTCCATGGGAACTTGTCAGACTCTCAGTCTACATGGGAACTTGTCACACTTTCAGTCTACATGGGAATTTGTCGCACGCTCAGTCTCCATGGGAACTTGTCACACTCTCGGTCTCCATGGGAACTTGTCACGCTCTCGGGCTCCAAGGGAACTTGTCACACTCTAGGTCTACATGGAAACTTGTCACACTCTCAGTCTCCATGGGAACTTGTCACACTCTCAGTCTCCATGAGACCTTATCGCACTCTCAGTCTGCATGGGAACTTGTCACACTCTCAGTCTACAAGGGAACTTGTCACAATCTCTTTCTCCATGGCAGCTTGTCACACTCAGTCTCCATGGGAACATGTCACACTCTCAGTCTCCATGGGAACTTGTCACACTCTCAGTCTATATGGGAACTTGTCACACTCTCAGTCTACATGAGAACTTGTCACACTCTCAGTCTCCATGGCAACTTCTGACACTCTCAGTCTCCGTGGGAACTTGTCACACTCTCAGTCTCCGAGGGAACTTCTCACATTCTCAGTCTCCGTGCGAAATTGTCACACTCTCAGTCTCGGTGGAAACTTGTCACACTCTCAGTCTCCATGGGAACCTGTCACACTCTCAGTCTCCATGAGAATTTGTCACCCTCTCAGTCTCCATGGGAACTTGTCACACTCTCAGTCTACATGGGAACTGGTCACACTCATAGTCTACATGGGAACCTGTCACACTCTCAGTCTCCATGGGAACTTGTCACACTCTCAGTCTACATGGGAACCTGTCACCCTCTCAGTCTCCATGGGAACTTGTCACACTCTCAGTCTACATGGGAACTTGTCACACTCTCAGTCTACATGGGAACGTGTCACACTCTCAGTCTCCATGGAAACTTGTCACACTCTCAGTCTGCATGGGAACCTGTCACACTCTCAGTCTCCATGGGAACTTGTCACACTCTCAGTCTCCATGGGAACTTGTCACACTCTCAGTCTACAAGGGAACTTGTCGCACTCTTAGTCTCCATGGATGGGTAACTTGTCGCACTCTCAGTCTCCATGGGAACTTGTCACACTCTCAGTCTACATGGGAACTTGTCACACTCTCAGTCTACATGGGAATTTGTCACACGCTCAGTCTCCATGGGAACTTGTCTCACTCTCGGTCTCCATGGGAACTTGTCACACTCTCGGTCTCCATGAGAACTTGTCACACTGTAGGTCTCCATGGAAACTTGTCACACTCTCAGTCTACATGGGAACTTCTCACACTCTCTGTCTCCATGGGAACTTGTCACACTCTCAGACTCCAGGGGAACATGTCACACTCTCAGTCCACATGAGAACTTGTCAAACTCTCAGTCTCCATCGGAACTTGTCACACTCTCAGTCTACATGGAACTTGTCACACTCTCAGTCTCCATGGGAACTTGTCAGACTCTCAGTCTACATGGGAACTTCTCACACTTTCAGTCTACATGGGAATTTGTCGCACGCTCAGTCTCCATGGGAACTTGTCACACTCTCGGTCTCCATGGGAACTTGTCACGCTCTCGGGCTCCAAGGGAACTTGTCACACTCTAGGTCTACATGGAAACTTGTCACACTCTCAGTCTCCATGGGAACTTGTCACACTCTCAGTCTCCATGAGACCTTATCGCACTCTCAGTCTGCATGGGAACTTGTCACACTCTCAGTCTACAAGGGAACTTGTCACAATCTCTTTCTCCATGGCAGCTTGTCACACTCAGTCTCCATGGGAACATGTCACACTCTCAGTCTCCATGGGAACTTGTCACACTCTCAGTCTATATGGGAACTTGTCACACTCTCAGTCTACATGAGAACTTGTCACACTCTCAGTCTCCATGGCAACTTCTGACACTCTCAGTCTCCGTGGGAACTTGTCACACTCTCAGTCTCCGAGGGAACTTCTCACATTCTCAGTCTCCGTGCGAAATTGTCACACTCTCAGTCTCGGTGGAAACTTGTCACACTCTCAGTCTCCATGGGAACCTGTCACACTCTCAGTCTCCATGAGAATTTGTCACACTCTCAGTCTCCATGGGAACTTGTCACACTCTCAGTCTCCATGGGAACTTGTCACACTCTCAATCTTCATGAGAACTTGTCACACTCTCAGGCACCATGGGAACTTGCCAGGCGCTCAGACTCCATGGCAACTTGTCACACTCTCAGTCTACATGGGAATTTGTCACACTGTCAGTCTACATAGGAACCTGACACACTCTCAGTCTCCATGGAAACTTGTCACACTCTCAGTCTCCATGGGAACCTGTCACACTCTCAGTCTCCATGGGAACTTGTCACACTCTCAGTCTCCATGGGAACTTGTCACACTCTCAGTCCACATGAGAGCTTGTCACAATCTCAGTCTCCATGGGAACTTGTCACACTCTCAGTCTACATGGGAACTTATCACACTCTCAGTCTCCATGGAAAATTGTCACACTCGCAGTCTACTTGGGAACTTGCCACACTCTCAGACTACATGGGAAATTGTGACACTCTCAGTCTCCATGAGACCTTGTCACACTCTCAGTCCCCATCGGAACTTGTCACACTCTCAGTCTACATGGGAACTTCTCACACTCCCTGTCTCCATGGGAACTTGTCACACTCTCAGACTCCATGGGAACATGTCACACTCTCAGTCCACATGAGAACTTGTCAAACTCTCAGTCTCCATGGGAACTTGTCACACTCTCAGTCTACATGGGAACTTGTCACACTCTCAGTCTCCATGGAAACTTGTCACACTCTCAGTCTACATGGGAACTTGCCACACTCTCAGTCTACATTTGCAATTGTGACACTCTCAGTCTCCATGAGACCTTGTCACACTCTCAGTCTACAAGGGAACTTGTCGCACTCTTAGTCTCCATGGATGGGTAACTTGTCGCACTCTCAGTCTCCATGGGAACTTGTCACACTCTCAGTCTACATGGAAACTTGTCACACTCTCAGTCCACATGGGAATTTGTCACACGCTCAGTCTCCATGGCAACTTGTCACACTCTCAGTCTCCACGGGAACTTGTCACACCCTGAGTCTCCATGGGGACTTGTCACACTCTCAGTCTCCGTGGGAACTTGTCACACTCTCGGTCTAAATGGGAATTTGTCACACTCTCAGTCTCCATGAGAACTTGTCACACTCTCAGTCCACATGAGAACTTCTCACACTCTCAGTCTCCGTGAGAACTTCTCACACTCTAAGTCTCCATGGGAACTTGTCAGGCGCTCAGACTCCATGGGAACCTGTCACACTCACAGTCTCCATGGGAACTTCTCACACTCTCAGTCTCCATGGGAACCTGTCACACTCTCAGTCTCCATGGGAACTTGTCACACTCTCAGTCTACATGGGAACCTGTCACACCATCAGTCTCCATGGGAACTTGTCACACTCTCATTCTACAAGGGAACTTGTCGCACTCTTAGTCTCCATGGATGGGGAACTTGTCGCACTCTCAGTCTCCATGGGAACTTGTCACACTCTCAGTCTACATGGGAACTTCTCACACTGTCTGTCTCCATGGGAACTTGTCACACTCTCAGACTCCATGGGAACATGTCACACTCTCAGACCACATGAGAACTTGTCAAACTCTCAGTCTCCATGGGAACTTGTCACACTCTCAGTCTACATGGGAACTTGTCACACTCTCAGTCTGCATGGAAACTTGTCACACTCTCAGTCTACTTGGGAACTTGCCACTCTCTCAGTCTACATTTGAAATTGTGACACTCTCAGTCTCCATGAGACCTTGTCACACTCTCAGTCCCCACAGGAACTTGCCACACTCTTTGTCTACATGGGAACTTCTCACACTCTCTGTCTCCATGGGAACTTGTCACACTCTCAGACTCCATGGGAACATGTCACACTCTCAGTCTCCATGGGAACTTGTCACACTCTCAGTCTACATGGGAACTTGTCACACTCTCAGTCTCCATGGAAACTTGTCACACTCTCAGTCTACTTGGGAACTTGCCACACTCTCAGTCTACATTTGAAATTGTGACACTCTCAGTCTCCATGAGACCTTCTCACACTCTCAGTCCCCACAGGAACTTGTCACACTCTTTGTCTACATGGGAACTTCTCACACTCTCTGTCTCCATGGGAACTTGTCACACTCTCAGCCTCCATGGGAACATGTCACACTCTCAGTCTCCATGGGAACTTGTCACACTCTCAGTCTACATGGGAACTTGTCACACTCTCAGTCTACATGAGAACTTGTCACACTCTCAGTCTGTATGGGAAATTGTCACCCCCTCAGTCTCCATGGGAACATGTCACACTCTCAGTCTCCATGGGAACCTGTCACACTCTCAGTCTCCATGGAAACTTGTCACACTCTCAGTCTCCATGGGAACCTGTCACACTCTCAGTCTCCATGGGAACTTGTCACACTCTCAGTCTACATGGGAACCGGCCACACCATCAGTCTCCATGGGAACTTGTCACACTCTCAGTCTACAAGGGAACTTGTCGCACTCTTAGTCTTCATGGATGGGTAACTTGTCACACTCTCAGTTTCCATGGGAACCTGTCACACTCTCAGTCTCCATGGGAACTTGTCACACTCTCAGTCTACATGGGAACCTGTCACACCATCAGTCTCCATGGGAACTTGTCACACTCTCAGTCTACAAGGGAACTTGTCGCACTCTTAGTCTCCATGGATGGAGAACTTGTCGCACTCTCAGTCTCCATGGGAACTTGTCAGACTCTCAGTCTACATGGGAACTTGTCACACTC